>NW_026125614.1:0-113279 GCF_943737965.1 Phodopus roborovskii
GATGAGCACAGAGGAGAAGTGTTTGAAAAGGTAAACACTGTTGTGTTGAGGGGTTGACTGAGCACGAAAGTCATCTGTTTTGGTCCTGGACTCATAAGAAGGAACATAAGCTCCTTCTCAAACCCATTAATGAGCTTAGCAGATTCAGTATCAGCCTGGGGACCTAGACTATAGACCCTCAGGTATTGAGAATTAAATAGATGCTGTCTTTTAACATAATGAAGATGCATAGGAGAGAATGTAATTGTCAGGGAATCCAGAGCCTTGGTGGAGTGGGTTCCTTCTACATATCTTGTGAACACTACTCTTACCCCACCACATGGAGCTGTGGTTACAGGTCAAAAGGAACTGAGGGCACAACAGTAAAGTTCCTAGATGTATTGTAGTTCTCCTCTCAGTGCAATGTGACGCAGCCTTCTATGAGCAGTCAAAATGAAAGATAACTCCTCCTGACCCCTTTCTAAAATTCTGCCATTTCTTCCATCTCCCCCTGAAAAGTAGGGAACAGGGAAGCTATTCCTGATAAGAAACTACTTACAATAAGACATACTTTAAACAAGACATCCCTACCCCGGGTTTTATCTTCTTTGTTTTGCCTTTCCACTTTCCCTCATCTTCACACACCTCTACCCCAAGACCTTTCAGTGAAGTGTGAACGTCTGTTTCATGTCTCAACTCAGTACCACCTTGAAAATAATTTATGGTAGAATTTTTTTTTTTTTTGTTGAAGTCTTCAATTGCCTTCCTGGCCTTACTTGCTGTTTTTTATTACTATTTAAATTCTTCCAAAGTTTCAGTTGTAATCTGACCCTGAAAGAATTAAAAATGGCAGTACTCTGTAATACAAAAGTCTGTTTTAGGACTTTTTGTTGTGGTGGTGCTTACCTTAACCGCAGTACTCAGGATCACAGGCAGGCAGATTTCTGTGAGTTTGGAAACCAAATGTCATGATCACAGCTAGTTTCCACTACAACTGAGGCTAGTGCACAGGGAACCCCTGGTTCTCAAAATCCCCCAACACTATCTGTTTTGAGGCTTGTCCCATTTTCCCATTAGCCAGAAAAAAGATGCATGATCTCATTAAAAAGATATTCTTTTTTTATCTCTTAAGTCTATGGAGTTATTTCTCAGTGGGAAAGGTAAACTTAGAACAGCTGACTTTAGCTTTTTGGAATTATGTTTCTGAGACAGGCTCACTATTGTATGACATAGGTGTCCTTTCTCCTGAGTTTGGTAGCTTCTCTTGATTATTGCCACCTTTAAATAACTGAATGTATACTTTCAGTATATGCTTAGACCAAGTATCTTAAACACTTCTTATTTGTGGGATACCAATTATTTTTACAGAAATATTTAACATAATAGACCTCATTAATCTGTAACTCTGCAATTTGATTTAAAATATGACCCACTCCAAAATCACAAACAGTCTAAAATACCAGAAGATGAAAAATTATGCCTAAGAGGATTTAAAATTTTACATTTGCCGTGGAGTAAAATATCAATTGCATTTACAGGAAAACAAAAAAATTCATGAGTAGCATGTTTTCGCCATCAGACTAGAGTAAAAAGATAGATACTTTTTTTGAGTGTATTGCAAGGGGAAACAGGTTAGGTAATCAGCTGCTTGGTTACCATCATGAAAAGGCCCCTGCCTCAGGAAACATGATGGTTCGAGTGCTGGTTGGGCCAATGATGTTACAGGGAGTAGTACTATTATAAGGTGAGAGGCTTTGCTGCAGTTGGAGGTTTGCATTTTGGGAAGAAGGAGCATCACTGATGATGGTCTTTCGGGGTTTCCATGTTCTAGAAAATGAGCAAGTATGTAAGATGACCTCCTCTGGCCTGTGTATCAAGATGAAACCTGTCATCACCATTATTCTTCCAATCATGTTTTCTCTTATTATAACAATGGACTGGACCTCTGAAACTGTGAGTGACTGAAATTGAAGTGTATTCTATATAAAGATCTCTCTTGGATAGTATAGTGGTGAATATCTCATCCCTGCCTGTCTTTGGGGACAGGACCAGGGTTGGGTTCCCTGACAGTGGGAGAGTCACCTACTCAGGAGGGCAGAGCCAAGCAGACTCTCTGTTAGTTGGAGATCAGACTGAGAGTATAAAACTAGTTCCCAGGACAAACTCCAAAGCCACAGAGAAATCCCTCTTTCTCAAACAAATAAACAACAGATCTTTTTGGAATTTGTTTGTGTATATACACAGCAATAAAAAAATGTAACTAATGCATATTAGGTGATTTGTGTTCTCTTTAAATAATCAGGGTGCATTAATTTCATGTCAGGTGAATGAAGACAGACTAGATTAGTGTGACGAAATTTTGCAAGTTTATATTGGAGCTTAAACGCTGCTTGGAAACAAGGTTAGGTCAATAGAAAAATTGCATGGATCACATTTAATCGTGCCTGCACTACACTGTGCAGGGAAGAAACTACCGCAAATCCTTCAGGATGGAGGCTTTGGATGTTCATTGAGAAGCAAACATAGATCATTTATTGATGCAGTTTACCAACCCCTGTGGAAGCTGGTATTGGGGACTGCCCTGGAAATAAAGAGAGGAATATTAGGAAAGAATTCGAGTTCATTCTAGAACTTTAATTTTGCTGTAGACACTGTGCAGAAGAGAGGTGGGGAGACAGAAGGAACACAGAGCAAGTTTCCTGGTTTTTCCATTGGTGGAAATTAGCAGTGTGACTCAATTTTAGATGATGTACAAAATGCCCTGACTCTCCCATTTCCTTTGTGTCCATCCACAGAATTAAGAGTAATCCATAATCTGGATAATGGACAGATGTTAATATGAAAACCAAATTGCAGGCTCTCTTGTTGGAGCTCCAATGCTAAAACCACTGTCCACAGCATGATGCAAATGTCTAGGCTTCAGAGCTTGAAGAGCAGCTCTAACTAGCTGTCATTGCTGCTGGGATTTTAGCGAGGAACCATGTGACTTTGTGCTGATCAGGTCAATGGCCTTTGTGCTCTGAGGCCTGACCTGTATAAATGTTCCCTGAGGAGAAATCTAGATAGCTTTCATATCAGTATCCATACTGGTCTGTGGTGGTGTAAAACTTTATTCCAAGAACCTGGGAGGTAGAGGCAGACAGATCACTGTGGAATTCCTAGGCCAGGCTGATTTCCAAAGAAAAATTCCAATCCTAAGCAGAGAAACCCTGCATTGGAGAACCAAATCTAAGCAAAAAAAAACAAAAGAGAAACAAATATTGCTTTCCTGTGTGCATCACAGGCTTGCTTTTGGCATGTGTTGGAACACACAAGGGAGAAACCTATAATTTTGGCTTCTGGAATTTTAGGAATATGGCTCCACATTCAGGTTTGTCTTACATGTGCCACATACAATTTAAACATCAGTGGAAAAGGAGATGGGGATCTTCGCTCAGCAAGATTTGACCAGAGTGCTTTTAACTCCAGTGGAGGTTTCAAACCAGGAAAGTTGAAATCAAATAACATATCTTGTACTTAAGACATAATCTTCCTTGCTATAGGATATCAGAGCCTTGAAGGTGAATTTCTCCCATCTAAATAACAAACCTCTCTAGGCCCAGATCAGTTCCCTATATATTAACTTCTTCAGGCAGGGAGTAAGTGCAGTTGATATAGAGTGCCTGGAGGCAGTGCCTGAAGTTATGAAGTGTGGTTAGTATTATGGAGAAGCAATTCCTATTGGCCATTTATATATATTAATAGAAATCCTCTGGCATTGCCCCTAACTTTGGTTGATGACTTAAGTTTAATGAATAAAATAAAATGGAGCTTCATTTTTTAAAGGACCATTAAATACCATCATACTTGAAGAAATAGATTTTTCGGATCCACAAAGCTGGAAGCCGTGTGGATCCTACAGAGTCTTATTCCATTTTTATTAGCTTTAGAGAGCATTTTTGAAAAACTCGTGGCATGCTGAAGACCAGCTGAGACATCTAGACTCATAAACTAAACAATTACAGAATTCTTCAAATTTCCATTATTGGGCAAAATAATAGGGAGAAGCCCCCTCAGCTTCTGAGACAGCCCAATAGTCCACTTTCCAACAAAAACAGAGGGCTGTATTCTTCCATTCCTGCTCAAATAGAGAAACATTGAATAATTCAGCTCCTGAATTTAACTGCCCAATGTGGAAGCTGAAGCTGGCTCACTATAGTGCTCATGCCCAGACACTTTCTCTCTGAATATTTCAAGTTACCATCAAAACAACACTTTCCTTATCATTCATTTTCTCAAAAATTTGACACTAACCAGGATTAAAACTAAAATGTATTGGAGCTATCACCCAGGTGTCTGTCTGGGACAATATATCATCTTTTTTGTGATATGGTTCCTGCATTTTTTTTCATGGATTTTCTGAGAGTGCCTGTGGCAACCAGGTAAATACTACCCACAATACGCTGATCTCTGCAAGAACTCTAGAGAACAGACACCTTTTATGCCCAAAGTCCCTATCTTTTAATATTCTGGACAGCATGATCTACAGATGAGAGTTCCAGGATCAATAGTATTGAAAATCTGTGTTGGAAAAACCGATAAAAAGAAAAAAAAAAAAAATTAGTGTGGAAAAAATCTACTACAAATATACGAAATGAGTAGTAGTAATAGTTATAGTTGTAATCACAATAATCATCTCTCCTATCCTCATCATCATTAGTAATAATAACCCCAGATTCTGAATTGTCCAGCCTTGTCCACAAAGTGTGTTCCAAGACAAAGCACTACAGCCAAACCTACTCCTGAAAAACCAAAATAAATAAGTAAATAAAATAAATAAGAATATAAAAAAAAAGAAATGCATGTTTTTACTGTCTTGAGAACCCTTTAGCCATTGAGGAATTACTCTTGTCACCCAAGCCTCGCTAGCCAATCAGGGAATCAGGGCCCAAAGGCTAACCTAAGGTTTTTCAGGAAATTTCCTGGAGCCCATGCTGCCGGCTAGATTTTTATAGCTTTACAACAGGCTCTACTGGATTGGTTGGCTGTGCTGTGGGAGTACTGCCATAAAAAAAAAACTGTGAAGGGCATGGATGAGCAAGGAAGACATAGAATGATAAACAAGGGAATGCTATCCTAAGATTAAGAGGATGGTGTTTGGAGGCAGAGAGTCTGAGTTGGGGCTTCCGGAGGATGGTTGGAAAATCTATTCGAGTAATTCAAATTTGTGAGGTCCCATGTATTCTCTAGAAGCTAGTAAAGATCATGGGTGCAAAAATATGAATACTTCTACTTTTGGGCTGAATCTGAGGATTGATTTCAATCAGGGAGCATTGTATGGAAATGTCTTTCATAGTCAGCACCAACATGTTGCATGAATATGGAAGGCAAGTTGCAGAACATGGAGAGTTCCTGGTCGTTCAGTACCTTCAAGATGATCTTTTTTTTTTAATTTTATATAACTAAGTCCATTTAAATGAAAACAAACATTTAGACAGTATTTGGGAATTTGGACGTTGTTCTTTCAAAACTACTTACTGCTTGTAAGGGGCGCTGTGATCAGGGGATTCTAAGAAGATGCAGAAATCATGGCTGAAGTCTGTAAGGCTGTTTGGTCCAGCTGTTTTGAATTTAGGATCACCTGGTATTCTGTTTCAGGTGGTTTGGCTTGTTCAAACCCACATTCAGTCTGGAAGGAATCCACAGCTTAATTTCTGTGGAAACAAAATAAAAATCCTTTTCCCCCAGTAACTTGTCCTTGAACTTAAATTTCGGAGTCTAAGCATTTTTTTTTTTTTTTTTTATTTAATATTTTACATGTTGATCCCAGTTCCATCTCCCTCCCCTTTCCTTCTTCCTCCCTCCCATTTACTCTCTCTGCCCTTTCACATGCACCCTAACCACCCTCCCATCTCATCCCCACAACCCAATTCAATGTGTAGGGGAATGCCATCATATTGGGGTCATGTAGATCTGACAGGTCATGTGAAGTAGGGACTAGGGCATCTCTCCTCTCTCTAGGATTAAGGTATTTATCCTCCATGGAGGATGTGTTCACAAAGTCTCTTTGTACACCAGGGATACATCCTGGCTCCACTGTCTGAGATCCTTTAGACTGCTCAGTCTTTCTGCCTGAGACCCATATTCAGGGGGGCCTGAGTGAGTTCCATGCTCCTTCCCAGCTATCAGTCTGGGGTCCGTTAGCTCCTCCCTGTTTAGGTAAGCTGTCTTATGTGTTTCTGCAGTCTGGTGTTTCTGTCCTCTCCATCTGCATCTGGGTTGTAGTTCTACTCTGTGTTTATGTATGGGTGTTTGCTCCTGTTTCCAACAGGCATTAGTTGAGGAATCCATGGATAAGTTAGTTGTTGATCTCACTATCCGGGAAGGGCATTTATGGTAGTCCATCCATGGAAGCTCAAATTGTTAGTTGGCTGCACTCTTGTAGTTCTCTAGACCTTTCTTTGTGTTCAGTTTTATCCTCAAAAAAATATTGGCTCCTTCTTTTTCTCTCTCTCTCTCTCTCTCTCTCTCTCTCTCTCTCTGTGTCTCTCTCCTGTTTTCTATTCCTAACTGGGCTCAATCTTCCTGGTTGCATGTGTTTCCTTTCTTCCCTCTCATTTTCTCTTACTCTCTCCCTTCACTGCCCCCACTTCCCTTGTGCTCTGGGGGAACTGTTCCTTCCCGGTTCTGTGATGGACTTTATATGAATCTCTTAGAATACACCACTGGTGGTGTGAATTACAGGCCGGTGATCCTTTGATCTAGGTCTAAAATCCATATATGAGTGAGTACATACTATGGTACTCTTTTGTGACTGGGTTACCTCATTCAGGATGGTTTCTTCAAGTGCTATCCACTTGTCTGCAAATTTCAAGATACCATTATTTTTTTTTCTGCAGAGTAGTGTTCCATTGTGTAGATGTGCCACATCTTCATTATCTATTCTTCAATTGAGGGACATCTAGGTTGCTTCCAGGTTCTTGCTATTACAAATAGTGCTGCTATGAACATAGTTGAACAGATGTCTTTGTTGCCTGGATGTGAATCATTTGGGTATATGCCTAAGAAGGGGATGACCGGATCCTGTGGTAAACTAATTCCCATTTTCCTGAGGAACCGCCATACTGATCTCCAAAATGGCTGTATGAGTTTGCACTCCCACCAGCAGTGGAGGAGTGTTCCCTTTCTTCACATCCCTTGCAACATGAGTCATAATTGTTATTTCTAATTTTAGCCATCTGGTAGGAGTAAGATGGTATCTCATCATTGTTTTGATTTACATTTCCTATATAGCTAAGGATGTGGAGCACTTAATTAAGTGTCTTTCCAGCTTTTTTGATTTCCTCTATTGAGAATTCTTCTTCTGTTCTGTACCCCATTTTTAATAGGGTTATTTGGTGTTTTGTTGAATGGTTTCATGAGTTCTTTGTATATTTTGGAGATCACTCCTTTGTCAGATATAGGATTGGTGAAAATCTTTTCCCAGTCTGTGGGCTTCCCTTGGTCAGGTGGACTGTGTCCTTTGCCTTACAGAAGTGTCTAAGTTTAAGAGGTCCCATTTATTAATTGCTGCTCTCAGTTTCTGTGCCCCAGGAAGTGGTCTCCTATACCAGTTTCTTCTAGAATACTTCCTACTTTTCCAAGAGGTTTTATGGGGCTGGATTGATGTTGAGGTCTTTGATCCACTTGGCTTGAATTTTCTCCTATACCAGTTTCTTCTAGAATACTTCCTACTTTCTCTTCTAAGAGGTTTTATGGGGGCTGGATTGATGTTGAGGTCTTTGATCCACTTGGACTTGAATTTTCTGCATGGTGACAGACATGGGTCTATCTGCAGTCTTCTACACACCCTCATCCAATTATGCCAGCACCATTTGTTGAAGATGCTGTCCTTTCCCCCATTGTATAATTTAGATGTTTTATTGAAAATCAGGTGTTCATAGGTGTATGAGTTAATATAAGTATTTTATATTTGATTCCATTTGTCTACCTGTCTATTTTTATGCAATTACCAGGCTGTTTTCAGAACTATAGTTCTATAGTAGAGCTTAAAGTCAGGGATGCTGATGCCTCCTGAAGTTCTATTATTGTATAGGGTTGTTTTGGCTATCCAGGGTCATTCGTTTTTCGATGTACAGTTGATTATTATCCTTTCAAGGTGAGTCAAGAATTGTGGTGGGATTTTAATGGGGGATTGCATTGAATCTGTAGATTGATTTTGGCAAGATTGCCATTTTTACTATGTTTATCTTACCTATCGGCCACATAGGAGATCTTTCCATCTTCTGGCATCTTCTTTTTCTTTAGATCCACAAAGTTCTTATTATATATGTCTTTACTTGTTTGGTAAGCGTTACACCAAGATACTTTATGTTGCTTGGTGGCTATTGTAAAGGGTGATGTTTCTCTGATTTCTTTCTCTGTCTCTTTGTTGTCTGGAAAAAATTAGGGCTACTGATTTTTTTTTGAGTTTATCTTGTATGCTGCTAGTTTGCTGAAGGTGTTTTTTCAGCTGTAGGAGTTCCCTGGTAGATTTTATTGGGTTGCTTATGTAAACTAGCATATCTTCTGCAAACAGAGACAGTTTAACTTCCTCCTTTCCAATTTGGATCCTTTTGATCTCCTTTTGTTGTCTTATAGCATTAGCTAGAACTTCCAGTATGATATTGAAGAGATATGGAGAGAGAGGGCAGCCTTGTCTTGTTCATGAGTTTAGAGGCTTTAGTTTTTTCTCCATTCAGTTTGATGTTTTCTGTTGGTTTGCTGTATATTGTTCTTATTATGTTTAGGTATGTTCCTGTTATCCCTGACCCTCTAGGACCTTTATCATGAAAGGGTATTGAATTTGTCGAAGGCTTTTGAGCATCTAGGGAGATAATCATATGGTTTTTCTTTTTCAGTTTGTTTCTATGGTGTTGTGTCCAACCTACCCCTCAAGGAAGACATGACTCATGCAAGATCTTCTTCAAGCAGTTTATTCAGGATCCTTGAACAGCTTCTTCTTCTGTCCCCAGGAAACCACCCACACAGGCTTATATCCCCATGTGAGGACCAAGCCCAGTGAGCCACATGGACCCTGCATATAGGCTGCTCTTATAAAGAAACAAGCAAGCCGAACAGGTTAGCCAAATAAGGACTTGTTTACAACAGAGGGCTCACCATTGGGAAGGTGGAAGGCAGAAGCCAGCACCATCTTTAAGGCATGGAACTTTGCAGCTCTTACAGTTCCCCATTTTTGTTTTATTAATGCAACAGGCAAGGGTAGTGTTCTGATCTCCAGTAACTTAGTGGACATTGTAATGACCCTGAATCCTGGTAGTCAGCCAAGTCAGTGGCACACCCTTCCAGTATCTTTTCCTGGAGGTGAGGCCTCAGACAAAAAAAAAAAAAAACAAACCCACATGCAACTATAATTGCCCTTCTCAGAGTTGCTTGTATCCAGAGCCAACTTGGAGTGCAGTGCTAAGCCATATAACCTGAGGTGGTTAAAGATTGTTCCATATTTTCTTCGAAATAAAGAATCAGACAGATAAACAGAACAAGAAAAACACATAGACAGCCTGCACAAAGACACGCTGCATGTTTTTGGCGTAAAACAAAACCAGATACTGAGTTGGAGTCACAGAGGGTCTTAAGCCCCTGGCCCCTCCAAAACCACGAATCCCTGGGACTTGTTGTGGGCCCTTGTAAATCGGGCGCCCCAGATGCCTGGACCATCTCCCAAGGTGGTTGGGTAGAAGCCCTAGCTCATCAGCTCCTTCTTAAGCCGCCTCCAGACACGACTAGCCGGATTAAGATCGCTGTGCAACAAGCAACAAGTAAAAGACATATGAACAAGACCACAAAGAACAGAAATTAAGCGCTGCCCAGTTTACACATCCCGGTGGGTGTAAGTGTCAGTTCTAGGGGGAAGGGTCTCCAATCTGGGTGGAACCTCCAATGAAAGACCACCATGAGACCCCAAGAGTTGGGAGCTTGTCAGGGGAAGGCCCTTGCACCCAAGAGAGGAGATCAGACCACTGGATGCAAGTGCAGAGGTTATTTATTGTTTACACAGGTACCTGTGGACACTTCAGTCTTTCGGGGGACTGAGCCATGCCGAGGTTAAAACTCAGGCAGTTTATATAGGTTTGGGGTGGCAAGAAGCAGGTTACAGAAGCAGAAGCATGGTTACAGGGGATTTCATTGTTTCATCTAAATGTAGTAGTTGTAGTTAACCAAGGACAGTAGGTTATTTGGTTGGGCACAAAGAATACAAAGAATTCAGTTATGACTATCTCAGCATACTGGACACTGTCCTGCTGACCTTGCTTTGGTCCAAGCTGCAGACCACAGCTATCTGTTGCCGTTGGATGAGAGCAGCACCTGGTTCTCTCCTGTACTTTTCTCATAACTTGACCTTGGCAAATTAGCAAGAGCAATTTAAACAGGCAATAATCATAGGGGGGGGTCTTTCAGTATATTATACACTGTGGACAGTTCAAAACGACCTGTCGGGCGTCTGCTCTATGACGAATGGAATTTCAGTTGAAGAGTCCTTGCATTCACATGAAATTGCTGATGGAATTGCCTAGACTGATCTAAAGATGAGCTGTAAAAAATACATTCCACCATTGTCCATTGATCAACAATGTAATTTCCTTCACTTAAGGGCCCAGGCAGGACAAACCCGTATGAGTGCTAATATGATGAATATAAAAGCATTTCTTTCTCAACCTAATTGATCTTTGTAACTCTTCTAAGACTGAACAAACAACACTACTAATTTTAGTAGGGCCTGCTAATTCCAAAATTTTACTGCATTCACCACATATGCTGAATCTGAGAACAAATTAAATGCAACTGGGCAAACTTTGAATACTTCGACTACAATTTTCCATTCCACAATTTGAGGGGATCCTGCCTGAAATTGACACAACACAGGAGGCTTATTTGCAATCATATATGCCCCACAACCAGTTTTTGAACCATCAGTTTGGCACTCCACTAAGTGGGACTGAGGAAGTTACTTTTGGAAAAATCACAGGATGCTCCTTAAAAAAATGATATTAAATGATGTTTTTGATAATAATTATCTATCGTTCCTTCAAACCCACATTGCAATATGGCCTAATTATCGATAGTGCCACACAAGATCTTAACCTGGTGACAGTAATAAAGCACACAAGTAGCACTGGGGGCAGTCCAAAAATTGAATGCTTTGTTGAATTCCACTATGAGGCAAACTAGCGACCGTTGTGGGATAACGTTCTATTGCTTTTGCTGGGGAGAATTTGGGATGAATCCAAAGCAATGATCCGTCCTGACATAACAACCCTGTAGTCTGATTTTAGGTAGGGATAATGCATAATGTGATAGCTTGACCTTCCTTCCATCTAGATAGAAATGCATTTTGTAGTCTTTCCTCAACTTTACATAAGGCTTCTCTCGCTTCAACAGTCTAGGAGAATCAAGAGCTGGATCCCTACTAATATATGATATAATGGCTTTAATTCATAATTTGGCAACTTTTAAATAACTCCTAATCCAATTAACATCTCCAATAACTTCTGAAAGTCATTTAACATTTTCAAATTATACTTTCTCATCTCAATCTTTTGAGGAACAATTTGTCTTTCATACACTTTGGCTCCTAAATAATTAACAATCTTATCCTTTGGACCTTTTCAGGGGCTATAAATAACCTTTTCTAATAATTTAACCAAATCTTCATAAGCCTGGTCTAAAATTTGTTCATCCTTGGCCGCCAACAATATATCATCCATATAATAGATGCATTTCAAGGCATGAAATTTCCATCTTAACACTAGGAGTCATGCAGTGTCTATTCAGGGCTTCAACTTGGGCTACAGTAAAAGAAGCTGAAATCCCATATGTTCTCATAGACTCAGCCAAAGCCTTGATGACCTTGAACTCTAAAAGCTCCTCATATCTATTGCCTTGGGCATCCTGAAAACCGGAAAGGCTAGACCAAGGTCAGTTTGCACTGCTCCACACCTCAGGGCAAAAGGAATGCCCTGTCCTTCGGCCCCACACTTCCTCCATCTGATAAGGGGAGCCACCAATGCTTTATTCCAGGGGGATCCTCCTCCTCCTCACATCATCATTTCTCCTTCCCTTCCCTCTCCATTCTCTAAGGGATTGTTTCTGAACCTTTTCTACAAGGGCCTGCAATTCCTCCGCATAGTCTGTTTCGTCCATATCAGACTGCCCTGTGCTCTTAACCTCTTCTGATCTTTCTTCTTGTATCATTTCTATCACATCTTGCCCCTTTTCCACTGCCTCTCCACAGCATTTTTGGTCCTCAGTGCAGCTATGCATTAACATCCAAATGGGTCTGACTCCAGGCTTTAGCATCCCTTGTTCCCAAGGGAAGTCAAGATCCCTGCCAAACTTGTCCCAGGACACTAAGGTAAGGTCACCTGAAACTGAGAAACCAAGGTGCAATGGCATCGCATTCGCCCAGAAACCTCTCTAATATGCTTTTCTTTAATTTAAGTTTCTTTGACAAAAGTAGCTCCTGAAGAGCCATAAAAATTGGATGAGACTGAGATGTTCCCATTTTAAAAAATTTTACTTTCGGTTCAATGCCTGAGACTTTATTGCCACTTATCCATGCGGTCCTTATTAACCCACTCTTCCTAGGGAACCTTATTGCTGTTTATTTCTACAGTCTTTATTGTCCCACCTTACCTTTAAAGCTTCCAGTACTGCCCTGACTGCAAGAAGTTCTGATCTCTGTCCCGTTAAGGGCCACCAGCTGTCACTCCCAACCTCAGCCTGCAAGGAAGATGCAACTCGGGCAAGATCTTCTTCAAGAAGTTTATTCAGGATCCTTGAACATGCTTCTTCTTCTTCTGACTCTGGGGAAATGCCTGCACTGGCTTAAATCAACTTGCACTGACAAACCCCATTGAGCCATGGGGACCCTGCAGATGGGCTGCTCTTATAGGGAAGCAAGCAAGCTCATCAACCTTGGCCAAATAAGGACTATTTTTTTTTACCATAGAGAGCGCTCACCATCTGGAAGTTGGAAGCCTGCGCCATCTTAAGGCAAGGCACTTTGTAGCTCTCTACACCCTTGAAATATAATTATCAAACACCTAGCATACAGAATAGAGAAAGAATATTAAGAGCAATGAAGGAAAAAGACAAATAACATATAAAGGTAGACTTATCAAAATTACACCTGAGTTCTCCATCAATGCCAGAAGGTCCTGGATAGATGTTCTACAAGTATTAAGAGACCATGGAAGCAAGCCCAGTATACTATACATAGAAAAACTCTCAGTCATTATAGATGGAGAAAACAAGTTATTTAATGACAAAACCAGATTTTCAAAATATTTATTTACAAATCTAGCCCTACAGAAATTATTGGAAGGAAAACTCCAACCCCAGGAAATTAACAATGCCCACGAAATTGTAGGCAACAGATAATTTCACTACACTATTAAAATCTGACCACAATTCTTCACTGACCTTTAAAGGATCATATTCAACTTTATATGGAAAAACAAAAGACCCAGGATAGCCAAAACAACCCTGTGCAATAAAAAAAAAAACTTCAGGAGGCATCACCATCCCTTACTTTAAGCTCTACTACCGAGCTATAGTTCTGAAACAAGCCTGGTATTGGCACAAAAATAGACATGTAGACCAATGGAATCAAATTGAAATTCCTGATATTAACCCACACACCTATGAACACCTGACTATTGACAAAGCTGCTAAATGAATAAAATGGGTCGAGGACAGCATCTTCAACAAATGGTGCTGGCACAATAGGATGATGGTGTGTAGAAGACTGCAGATAGACCCATGTCTGTTACCATGCACAAAACTCAAGTCCAAATGGATCACAGACCTCAACAGCAAA
Source organism: Phodopus roborovskii (assembly GCF_943737965.1). Taxonomy (NCBI): domain Eukaryota; kingdom Metazoa; phylum Chordata; class Mammalia; order Rodentia; family Cricetidae; genus Phodopus; species Phodopus roborovskii. The sequence continues at coordinate 13,838 of NW_026125614.1, forward strand.
CTAGCCACATTGAACCTCTTAGAAGAGAAAGTAGGGGTTACCCTTGAACAAATTGGTATAGGAGACCACTTCCTGAAAATAACTCCAGGGGCACAGCAACAATTAATAAATGGGGCCTCTTCAAACTTAGAAACTTCTGTAAGGCAAAGGACATATTGGAGAAGACCAGAAGGCTGCCCACACACTGGGAAAAGATTTTCACCAATCCTATATCCGACAAAGGGCTGATCTCCAAAATATACAAAGAACTCAAGAAACTAGTCAACAAAACACCAAATAGTAATAGTAACAATAAAAATGGGGTACAGGATCAAAGAAAGAACTCTCAATAGATGAAATCAAAAAGGCTAATACACAATTAAGAAAGTGCTCTAAATCCTTAGCTATCAGGGAAAGGCAAATCAAAACAATTTTGAGAAACCATCTTATTCCACACTGTGTGACTCTTTCAGAAACACCACTGCCCTGCTAAATTCTTTTATATTTGCATTTTCTTTCCTGTAGATTAAAAAAAATCCCTAAATTATGTAACTTCTGTATAACTACAGAGAACAACGATTATGTAGCTTTAACTACAATGGCGGTCACTTCCACACTTCCTATGTGACACCTTTTTAAAAACAAGGCCATCAGTGGTCTGGTGATTCAACCTTGAACTACCTGTAATCCCAGTACTAAGGAGGCTAAGGGAAGGAAGCAGCCAGAGTTTGAGTCCAGTCTAGGCAACATAGTAAGCCTCTTTCTCAAAAAAAAAAAAAAAAAAAAAAAAAAACAAACACACCCCCACACACACACACATATTCTGAGAGCCAAAGTTGCATAATGTTGTCTTCCAGCACTTAGGAAGTAGAGGCATGAGAATCAGGACTGCAAGGTCCTTTATGATACATAGAGAGCTCAAGATGAATGTGGACTGTATGAAACCATGTATAAGGAAGGAAGACACCAAAAGACTGACACAAAAACTCCACCAAGAAAAAAAAAAAAAAAAAAAGAAAAAACAGATCAAATCAAATCCTTACCATCTTTCAATCTATTCTTAGTCAACAAAGTATTGCAAACAATATCCTCATTATTTTAAAAACATTTTAATATTGGGAGTATTTTGTGAACTGAAAAAATAAAAACCTTGCAAGGGCAACATTGAACAGTAACTAAAGCAGACGTAGGATACATACACACTCACATACATAGGACACCTCTAAAAAGAAATATCAATCCCTAACCCTAACAGGTAGATATCAAGTATCATTCTTTCTCCACGTGCACTTTAAATATGAGTAGTGAGGTACCTGTAACCATGATATAGCAATTCTAGCTATCCCAGAATGTGAGACAGTAAAGTAGGCTACCATATAGCCATATACCCAGGAGTTCCACACCAGCCATGGCATCACCACAGAAATGAAAACAAAATTTAAAAACGTAGGTAAGTACTTTGCTGTCAGTCAGGCAAAGAATGGAAGTGTTGATCCTCCATTTACTCACAATTACTTTGAGACAAATGCAGAAAAATAAGAGAAATATGTTACACCATATGCATTCCACCTTCATGAATCCACTTTATAGCTGAGCCTCCAGTGCTTAAATTCAGTGATGAATACTCAGTTAATTACAGACTAGTCAGCTGTAGCATCTCTAATATGAAAAGGAACTACTGCACTTCCCCAGGTATAAATCTCAAGTCAAATTCTAAACTGCTGCAAAATAGGTATAAACTTTGGACCCAAAAATGACAGCAGTGGTTGCTGTGGTGGAACCAGGTGCACACACTCTAGTACCTGAGAGACAGTCAGCTGTGTCTCCTGTTGCTAATAGTAAGGGAGATGACAGCTGAAACCCATCATTGACCTCAGCAGCTTGCTCTGAGATCAATGAGGACTTGGATTAAGTGCTTCAGAGTGGTGGCTTGGAGTGTGTTCCAGAGAGTATTATTGGAAAAGAATTGGAGACAAGTGGCACCTCCAGAGCGGTTGGCTTTTTAGGACACCAGAGATTATCTGGCTGGTACACAGAAGGGAGAAAATCAACTAGAAACCACAATACAAGGGGAAACCTCTCCTGGAGTTGGAGGGCTGGATTCCTTTGAATTTAATAAAATGGAGAGGTCAAGGTGTCCATGGAGGAACAGGAATTCTGTGCAGGGTCAGGGGATGCCCCATTCATTTCATCCTCTCATTTCAACCCAAAGCGAGATGTGTCTTTGTGCGGGGATGAGAAAAGGGGGCAGGTGTTACTGGAGGATCTTGGAGTCTACTGCTCATGTCTAACATTCTTTGGCCATGCATGGTATTTTGGTGACTATTTTCTCGAATTCTTTGTATATTTTGGACATCAGCCCTCTGTCAGATGTAGGGTTGTGAAGATCAATTTCCAGTCTGTGGGCTGCCATTTGGTCTTGTCCACTGTGTCCTTTGCCTTACAGAACCTATTCAGTTTGAAGAAGTCCCACTTATTAATTGTCGATCTCATTGTATGTACTCTTGGAGTTATGTTCAGAAAGTGGTCTCCTCTACCAGGTTTTCAATGGTACCCCCCTTTTCTATTCTAAGAAGTTCCATCTGGTTGGAATTATGTTGAGCTCTTTGATCCATTTGGACTTGAGTTTTGTGCATGGCTATAGACATGGGTCTATCTACATTCTTATACACACCATCATCCAGTTGTGCTAGCAACATTTGTTGAAGATGCTTTCCTCCCTCCATTTTATACTTTCAGTGTTTTGTCAAAAATCAGGTGTTTGTAGGTGTTAGGGTTAATATCAGCATTTTTTATTTGATTAAATTGGTATACCTGTCTATTTTTGTGCCAATACCAAGTGGTTACCAGCCCTATAGCTCTAGAGTATAGCATGAAGTTGAGGATGGTGATGCGTCCTGAAGAACCTTTATTGTACAGGGTTGTTGTGGCTATCCTGGGTCTTTTGTATTTTTCACATAATGTTGAGTATTATCCTTTCAAGGTCAGTGAAGAATTGTTCTGGGATTTTATGGGGAATGCATTGAATATGCAGATTGCATATTCACAAAAACACATAAATGTTAGGTTTTATAACAACAATTACTAATAAAAGAGATAATAAAAGTGCAAGTATAAAAATATACAAAGCTATAGTAGCATATTTGAATTTTTTTACTGAAGTTATATTTTATCTAGACAAAAAGAATTGCATCAATAACAAATAGTCCTAAGCATTAGGAAAATTATTTCTCTCAGTCTCTACATCCCTAAGTTATTTCTAGAACTTTTTCTACTTTGGTTCCCTCTTGTTGTCTCCCATCTATGTTTTGGAACAGTCATTGTCAGATGTTGAAGTTCCCATTGAAGCTATCATACTCAGTTTTACACTGGTATAGTAGATACATTTCATTAGATTGCAGAAATTAAAGAGTGTTAATTGGGACATACTTGTAATGAGAAATCAAGGGGAAATAAATATATTCTGTCTCTAGATTTAAAAAGCCTATACATTTGGGGAAGTTATTTAACTCCATGGTCAGAGGCCGTAGCTTCCACAGTATAGAAAAAGCATAGGAAACCATCAATGAATATTTATCCAAGAAATTGCTTAAAATCAGGAGGCCCCTTGAGCAACACTATGGGCCAGGTCAATCCCCAGAGGATATTTAACTTAAGTAGTCAAACAAAGGAGGAGCAATGGAAGGGGACTTCTATTAGTATTAATATGAATGGAAAACAGAAATTACTTCCCCTAATGTCAAAGGCAATTCATAACTGACATACTATCTGCCTTACTGCTGCCCATAGCTGCACTTACTCCCTTCCTTCAGGGAGTCTGTCTAGGCCAAATCTATTGTTATTTAGATAGGAGACAATCATCATCAAGACACAGGCATCCTGCAGCAGGAAAGGTAATGTATAAAGGAGTTATCCAAGTTCTATGAACTCATGACAAGTTGGAATGCATACCCATATATAGGTTGAGGAATGTCAGACTGGCAGAATAAATTCCAGGACTTCCAAAGGCACACAGAAGTCTCATAAGGAAATAGATGATGAGATCTACCTTTAATTGCTTGGTGATAGTGAACATGTTTAATCCCAGGACAAAGGAGGCAGCCTGATTTTCTGAGGTTGAGGCCAGCCTCAGAGTTCCAGGGCTGCACTGATAAACCTGTTTTGACAACAAAAAAACAAAACAAATCAGATAAAGGAAGAATCAGATCCACCTTCTAGTGGTAGCCAGCATGTATACAGTGTATTGAAGGAGGAAGCTCTCCATCTTTGGCTGCTAATCCTTGCTCTGGCTACCAAATGTATTCATTTAATACCATCAGAGCCCATGTCTTTGTAATTTTGGTATATAATGACCAGCTGAGACATCCATCCTGATTAACTAAAAAACTTCTGTACTCCTAAGATTCCCATTGGTTGGCAACCATTGTTGGACTAACTAGATCACAGCTTGTGAGACATTATAATAAATCCACTTTCTACATACATGATGAGATTCATCATACATTCTGATTCTTGTAGAGAACATTGAATAATGCACTTGGTTTTTGCTCGGAGCCGGCCTTGAGTCACATCCTTTTGCAGAATTACTTACACCTTAAAACTCTAATTGAGCCTTATCTTGGTAAAACAGAAAACTTCTTAAACAAGCAGTCTGTTTCACTAACCCCAGGAACTGAGGTGAACCAGACATCAGGAATTGAGATAAGCAGACATTTATGGTCTGAGTTTTATGGCCTGGAACATTACCAGAGCCCCAGATTGGGCACAGTTACCCCGCCCCACTTCCTCCCTGCTTTTCTTCAAAAAAACCTCTCTTTGGCCTAATAAAATTGAGACCTTGACAAACCATTGCTTGGTCTCATTCCTTCTTTCTCACCCATTTATTTTCAGGTTCTAGCCCACCTCGACCCACAAATAACATGGTTCCTCTGGTCGGGGTAAGTTTTTGTTTTGTTTTCTTTTTTATCTTATCAGTGAAGATGTATTTGGCTTACAATAGTGCTCACAAATACATACTTCCAAGTTCAATTCCTCTCCATATATTCAATTTTCCATGAACACTACGCTTCTCATTATTACATATTTGCCAAGTGTTTGCTCTCAGTTTCAGGGAAAAAACTCTACCTTCATGGAGCCATCATTCAGCTATCTGACAGGAGAAAGACATACAATCTTTTTTTTTTTTTTTTTTTTTTTTTTGAGATCTGGTTCCTGCTTTTCTTTCCTGATTATCTGAAGTTCCCAAGACAACCAGGTAAAAAAAGTTACTTTACTTCACATAAATTCAGTGTTAAACCAAATAACAAATATCAATTTTTGTATCCCTAAATCGCTATGTAGTAAATAAATATTCTGAGCTCCCATCCAACTTGTTCAACAAGAATAACTCAACGCACTTAAGTAAGTATAGTTATCTAGCCACACTGTATGTAGGAGGAAGAAAGGAAAATTCCTGTGAACTGCAGGAAGATAGCAGGGGTCAGCTATAGAACAAGTGTTATAGAAATGCACATCTCTGCTGACATAGAAAAGTCTTTGTTTGTGATAGAAGGCAATCAGGACCCATTGTAGTGTTTCTTTAAGCACTCTGCATCCAGCTGTGAGGTACTCTTATCACTAAGGCCTTACTAGCCAATCAGACCCCAAGGTGAACTGCCTGTCAGAAGTACAGAGCCATTCTGGCCTGGATTTGAGAGAAACTGGAGGCAGTGGTTTTGTATACTGTGCTTTTAGGAAGGGCAAATTGGAAAACCACAGCATGGTGAGTGAGGGTCTGATGTCCTCAGATGGGTAGAGGGAGATGGTGAGGTATGGGATCCAGTGTGGAGGGTATTTCCTGAGTTGTCATACAGTCCATAAAATTCCCAGAAGTGAGAGGCAGGCCTCTAAATAACTGTTCTATGGGCTGTATCTGCTCTGAGCACTGGGAGCAGGGAGGTGTGTGTAGAAACATCTATTTAGTCAACTTCTACATACTTTTGGTGCACCGATTGAAAGCATGTCGACAAACTTCCAGAGGCCTTTTAGGTAAGTATCTTTTAGAAGATCAGCACTTTGCATTTTAATTTTATGTGTAAGATCCATTTATTGTTAATTTTCTGCAGGTTGTAAAAGACATCTCAAGTAAGGGTAGCACTTCACTATTGAGCAGTGATCTACAGGAGTAAATTTGTAAGACAAAGGATTTACAAATGCTTTGGAGATAGTATGTCTCACAAAGTAGAATTTAACTGAGGTAGGACTGCCTCTAAAACACACAAAGCTAAGTGTATGCTGACCAGACCTGATAGAATTTTGAATCCAAAATACACATTTGTTCACCATGATTTTCCAGACATTTGACTCCAAACCATTACAAAAAAGCCACTCCTGTTTTATAACAGCATGTAGTCCCTTACTGATATCCAAAAAAAAAACAAAAAAAAAAAAAAAAAAAAAAACTGCGGCCGTCCATAACCAGCATAGTTCTACCAGATTGGCAATAGGACACCAGATTTTGAAAAGTAAACCAATGATGTATGAGTGGCCAGATAAAACACAGCTTTCATTTAGGCTCTCAGGCAGGCATGACAAACATTCTTGGGAGAGATAGTAACAGCCTTGTCTAGGCCTTGGGAGCTTTCCCTAAGGCCCTGGTGTATTAACCATAAAACAGAGTACCTTGTCCAAAATCAGGTATTTGCTGGGGAGAGCTGGTAATTGTTTGGAACAAAGCCTTTTTGGACAGGATATTTCAGGTTTGTAGATCTAACTCCATAGAAATATGTTTATCAGTCCCAAGGCCACTGTGGGCTTAGTCAGTAATAATCATGAGATACCCTGTGTTCCCCTTGTGTGGCATTGTTTTAGTGGTCTTCTCCTGAGTTTGTCCCATTGAATGAGTTTCTACTGACTTCAAGGAATTCTCCTGTTTCCTTCCCTTTACCTCCTGGAAGTAGTGTACAACAGCCTATTCTCCTTAAGAAGCTTACTTGGCATGGGAAAATTCTCCCCATCCCAGCTTTTTATTTTTTTTTTTTTAATATTTTCTACCTTCTACATTTACCAATACCTTCACCTAAGGATCCTACAGGTGAAGCAGATCCATCAGTTTCAGGTATCTGATGTCCTTAAGAAATAGTATTTTGAACACATTTGCTGTATAATCCTCTCATTTTCCTTAGTAGCTAGACATTGAAATTGTTCAATGTCTAAAATGGAGCTTGAACTTAAAAAGCCATTTAAGAAGGATAGAATATATGAAATGCAAAAATATGTCTAGGCTGGCTCCTGTTCGAGTATTTTCTAAGATGGATACATGTTATGTTTGATGTATTTGTTTTTATAGATATCCAGTGTGGGTGAAGTGATTTCTCCCTGGGAAGGCATATTAAGGCTAGAACAGATGCATTTTCATCCTGTTAGAAGAATGTTTATGAGGCAAGCTCTTATGTTGATGCAGGTGGCATTAGTTGCAGTCTGTTGCTCTCCAAACAATGGCCTTGCTGTGTTCTGTACTATTCCTTCAAAATTCTTAAATTACTGTAACACCTCAGAGATTTAAAATTTCCATTAGGGTCAGGTAGAGAACTATCCAGTGCAGTCACAGGGAAAGGATTCCCATGTGGAGCATTGCCTCTGCTTTCAGATCAGAATAAGCAAAATTATTTACACTGAAGGAGGATTCAGGGTAATCAACCAGGTGTTTGAGTCACCACTATGAAAAAAAAAAAGGAGCTGACTGAGGTAGGGAGAGTGATTTTGTAATTTCCCATCATGTTTGAATCCATGCCATGTGTATGAACACAGACCAGAGTATGTGGGTATACAGTTCGTGAAGCTAGTTCAGAGCCAATGAATGTTGAATTTGCCAATAGATAACTCTCTTTGTGCATAAATGTTCAATCCTGCATGACACACTAATATCAGCTCAGAGGTTTGAGAAGGAGATCATTGACTATGTGTCAGGTTACTACGCTCAATACAAAATAACAGCATATGGGCAGCATCAGTCTATCTCTTCTTAATTACTGCTCTATTTTGTTTGTGATCTATCAAATTTCTGAAGATCAGATTACTAAGCTGAGTCACTATTTAGCTACATACTTTGTTAAGTGTAAGTCAGTAGTTAGCCACAAACTAACCCACTAGTTAGCCACACATACTAACTCACTTGTTACCCACATACACTATGACACCTGTTAGCCACACACCTAAGTCACTTGTTAGCCACACACATGAAGTCACTAGTTAGGCAAACACATAAATCAATAGTCAGTCACATGCCTATGTCACTAGTTAGTCACAAAACTAAGTCACAATGCTACCATACAAATAAGGCTGTACTTAGCCACACACGAAAATAGTAGTTAGTCACACAACTAAGTCACTAGTCAGCTACATGCCTAAGCAGTAGTTAACCACATTGACTAAGTCACTAGGTAGAAAAATTCTATGTTACTAGTTAGCCACAGGCACTATGTCACTAGTTAGCCACACATACTATACCACTACTTACCCACACACACTAAGTCACTAGTCAGCCACATATCTAATTCACTAGCTAGCCACAGACACCAAGAAAGTAGTCAGCCACACACACTAAATTACTTACACACACTAAGAGAGTAGTTAAACATTCACCTATGTATTTAGTCAGCTACACACCTAAGTCACTCGTTAGCTACATACACTAAGTCACTAGTTATCCACATACACTATATCAGTAGTTAGACACACACACACTATGTTACTAGTTAGACACATACTAAGTCACTAGTAAGCCACACACCAAAGTCAGGAGTTAGTCATACTCATCTAGTATACTAGTTAGCCACATACACAAAGTCAGTAATTAGCCAAACACAGTAAGTTACTACTTAACCACAGACACTAAGCCACTAGTGATCCATACACACTAAATCACTAGATAGCTACACACAATAAATCACTAGTACCCAGAAAAACTAAGTCACTTGTTATCTGCAGCAAACCTTTCAGTGGGCAATGGTCTGCGGGGAGACCAAGACTCTGATTCACAGGTCAGGAGTTGCTTTGGCTTGACAGACAGACACAAACACACTCGAGGAGCTTTGCAACTGCTTCAATTTTTACTTCAGATCATTGGGTTCTTATGCAGGAAGTTCAAGGAACAGATCTTTGGCCACAGTTTAAAATTCACAGACATACTATAAAAATGTCAGCAATTACTTTAAAGCATGAGATTGTAAATACATCTAAGCAAGTGTGTAGCTGGGAAATTGTTTTTTTGGCCTGCTTGTGGTCAGCATACCAGTGATTTGATTTACTGAGTTTAGAGAATAATCATTGTCTCTGGTCAGTAAACTTTTAACAATATTGGTAAGAACTCTTGTACTGTTGTATTGATTCAGGGGCCCTAAGAGTTCAAGTTAGAGTATTGTAGTAATCCGCTCAGGGCAGCTAATTACAGGAAGGGTCATCTTGTGGGCAACGTCCTACAGCTTTAGCTATGTTGATTTATTAGGTCTTGTGCTGACACCTGAAGTCTCAACTGGCTAAGTGGGATTTGTAGTTCAGGGCACAGAGGATAGCATCCATCTGCTGTTTGCTGGTCTGTATCTCTTTCAGTTTCTGAAACTATATCTAAGTGTTTTCTGGGCTTCTCTGAATTAACAGTGGAGCTACAGGCCAAAACACCCATGATCAAAAGCATTATAGGTATCATAGCACAAAATATACCAAGCACCTGTTCCAATCAGCCAGTCAGGCAAGCACCTGCAGGAACCTGGACCACTTTTCCCCAGGAAGCATAACCACATGTGGTACGAACCTCTGGACAGGTAGCTATTGAGATTTCTCTCAGCCATTGCTACACTGTCTCCACTGGGGCTGCTGTGGCAGTTAACCACACATTAAGTCACTAGACAGCCAGGTACCTAAGTCACTAGTTAGTCACAAACATAAGTTACTATTTAGCCACTCTTGCTAAGTTACTAGTTAGCCACACAGCTATGTCACTAGGATCCACATATACTAAGTCACTAGTTAGCTACAGTCACTAACACATTAACTACACACCTCTAGTTAGCCACACACTTGAGGAACTTTTCAGCCACATTCACTAAGTCACTAGTTAGTCAAAGTAAATATGTCACTAGTCAGGCACTCCTACGTCACTAGTTAACCACACACACTATGTCACTAGTAGGCCACACACCTAAGTTTCTAGTTTGCTGCATATGCTAAGTCACTAGTCAGTAACATTTAAGTCAGTAATTAACCAAACACACTAGTTACTAGTAGACCACACCTTAAGTCAATAGTTGGCCACACAATTAGGTTACTAGTTAGATACACTAACTCACAGGTTAGCCACATACAGTAAGTCACTAGTTAGTCATACACACTAAGTCACTAGTCAGACACATACCTAACTCATTAGTTAGCCATGCATGTAAGTCACTAGCTAGCTACACACCCAAGCCACTATTTTGACATAGAGGCCAATATCTTCCCTAACAGAGCAGGGTATGGGCATAACTTTCATACCAGCCCAAGGGGATGGAGGCAGATGGAAGTGTGTGAGTTAAAGGCCAGTCCTGGCTATTAGAGAGATGGAGAGAGACATAGTGAGAGAGAGGGGGAGAGAGGGAGAATAAAAATCTGTCTAAAAGAAAAATAACAGCTCACACTAAGGTGATCCCAGGACTTAGGATTTCAGGCCATTAATCCCAGCAGTAGGGATTTGGAGATAGAGTGACATGGCTGGACAGAAAGGGCAAGAAAATGGTAGAGGAGACAGAAGAGCATGCAGTGAGATGATTTTGTTTGAGTAGTTAGTCTGAGGGAACAAAGAGATAGCAGTCAATCTGAGGAAGCAGTGTGAGGACAGGATCACATTGTCTGATAATAGGTAGAGATAAGAACTCTAGTAGCCAGATGGTCTGAGTCTGTGATCCTTCCATTTTCACCCTCCCACTCTTTGTGAGTTTGTATTAATAAGATCAATTAGAACTTGCTCTTCTGCCAGCCATTGGCTAGAGGTGAGTCTGGGCCAAATTGGGGCAACTTCTCCCCTACAACCTCTCCCGCCAACTTCATGGGTTGGCCCCTCATCCGGCTGCTCCTGTGTCCTTTCCCTATAGAGAGCACACTTGGAGCACTGATACACCTCCACACATCCCCACCAACAACCTGCCCTGTCTACCCTGTGCCCTACCCTGCACCTTCTCCCACTGCTCTGGTTGAGCACTGGGACAGAGGGTCAAGCAAACAGTCCACACTAATTCGGGGACATCTTGGAGCAACTCTGAACAAAGGAGACTTGCCTATCTACGTGGGGCCACCCGTAATTTCCACCTCCTTGGTCTCTGACCCCCACCTCCAGTACTCTGCTGGAGTCTGGGCCCCTCCCTGATATCCGCCTATCTCTATGGGTCAACTCTGAGTTCCCTCCAGCAAGTCCTTGACCCTCAAAGCAGAGCTTCTGCTAAAGAAAGAGGCCTCAGGTGGAGAGGGCCAGTTCCCCGAGAGATTGGACTATTGGTGCAGAAACATCCCAAGTTTCAGCCCAGCCTTAGTCCTCTTCTGCCAGCCATTGGCTAGAGACCACACTACATTGGGGGAATTCTTGGAGCGAATATGAACACAGGAGACTGGCCTATCCACACGGGACCAACTGTAATTCTCAACTGCTTCACCTCTTACCCCCATCTACAGTCCTCTGCTGGAGTCTCAGGCCCCTCCCAGAGACCTGCCTATCTCTGTGGGACCACTCTGAATTTCTGCAGGCATCTTCTACTGGATCCTCATCCCTGACCCCATCCCTGGGTCCCTGTCTGCGGAGAGACATCCTATAGTGCTTGGACCAATGAGAGAGCTACAGATATTGAAATTCTGACCCACATAAGCCCACCGGTGAAGCACCATAGAGAGAGGGAGAGACAACACAAACACCTATTGAAAGAAGCTATGGAAAGACGGCAATACAAGAAAATATCCAGCAACAGAAGGCAAGCATGAAACCACCAGAATCTAAAGAATCTACCCCAACTAGAAAGGAACACAACAACAAAGCAGAGGAAGCAGAAGGGAACGATTTAAAAATTACCGTCAAAAAATGATAGAGAATGATAGAGGCCCTCAAAGAAGATGTGAGAAAATCTCTTAAAGAAATGGAAGAAAAAATAAACAAAAAAGTGGAAGAAATGAACAAATTCCTTAAGGAAAGTAAAGAAAGTACAGAAACCAAGAAAAAACAATCAAGCAGGTGCTGGAAACGGTTCAAGACTCAAATAGAGAAAATAAAGGCAACAGAAACCCAAGGAATACTGGAAATAGAAAAACGGGCAAAAGATTGGGAACTACAGGCAAGCATAACCAACAGAATTCAAGAGATGGAAGAGAGAATCTTAGGTGCAGAAGATAAACTAGGAGAAATAGATTCATCAAAAAAAAAAAAAAAAAAAAAAAAAAGAAAATCATAAATCCAACAAATCCTTAACACAAAACATCCAGGAAATGTGGGACACCATGAAAAGGCCAAACCTAAGAATAATAGGAATAGAGGAAGGTGAGGGAGCCCAGCTCAAAGGTGTTGAAAATGTATTCAACAAAATCATCAAGGAAAACTTTCCCAATCTCAAGAAGGACATGCCCATGAAAGTACACGAAACATACAGAAACCCAATAGGCTGGACCAAAGAAAAAAGACCCCTCGACATATAAAAATCAAAACACCTAGCATTCAGAATAAAGAAGGAATATTAAGAGCAGTGAATGAAAAAGGACAGGTAAAATATAAAGGCAGAACTATCAAAATTACACCTGATTTCTCCATGGAAACCCTCAATGCCAGAAAGTACTGGATAGATGTTCAGGGCCAGATGGCATCAGTGCAGAATTCTACCAGATATACAAGGAAGAAATAATACCACTACTCCTCAAATTGTTCCACAAAATAGAAACAGAAGTTTCAATGCAAAACTCTTTTATGAGGCCACAATAACCTTGGTACCCAAGCCTCACAAAGACATAACTAAGAAAGAAAACTAAAAACCAATATCCCTGATGAACATCTATGCAAAAATACTCAGTAAAATAATGGCAAACCGAATTCAAGCATACATCAGAGAAATCATCCACCATCACCCAATAGGCTTCATCCTTCGTTTGCAGGGATGGTTTAACATACAAAAATCTATCAACATGACCTACCATATAAAAAAAAATGAAAAAGAAAAACCATATGATTATCTCCCTACATGCAGATAAAGTCTTCGACAAAATTCAACACCCTTTCATGATAAAGATCTTGGGGAGATCAGGGATAACACGTTAGGGTGCATGTGAGAGGGCAGAGAGGGTGAAAGGGAGGGAGGGAGTTAGGGAGTGGGAACTGGGATCGATATATAAAATAATAAATTAAATAAAAATGATCACTATTACAAATATATTCAACAATTTCTCTTAAATTATCTCGTACAAATCATTCATTCAATTTTAATAGAAATTTTTGGGGTTAATGAATTGTCTTAACTATAGTGTAATTAATTTTTTAATTGAAACTTTAAAGGAATTTCAAATTTAAAAAAAACATTGTGCAGTGAGTTGACTTGGCTCAAACCCTATTAAAAAGGCATTTCAAATTAAATAAGGAAGTCTCTTGCACTCTAAACATGTCTTTTCTAGTGTCTCACACCCTGCATTTATAGAGAACAGAATATGAACTTTGCTTATCATGAATTAACATTTACATTTAGTTAGCCAGCAGGTGGAGCCATAACATGCCTAAAACAGAAATCATAATGCAAATGTCGTCTTTGCTCAGACACCAAGTTTTAGTTTCTTCACTAAACTCTATAAAGGAAATAAAACCTTCAAAAATAAAAAAAAAGAAAAAGGAAGTTACTGAAATCAAAGCAAAAATATCTGTTATATGTGTGTGTCTGTAATGTAACTGCAGGTTTTCAGACAATGGCATTTGTCTGTAGACTGGACGTCAACTTTGTGCGATCTATTTTGGTCTGCAACTAGTGAAACGCGGGAATCATGAAATTCTAATTTCCTCAGGAAACTCATTGTGGAAAAAGACTCATGTCTTCCAAATGAGAACATCTGTATTAAAGAAACATTGACTTCTTATCTGACCACATTATAGGAAAAACAGGAACTGAGAATGTGGGAGGGTATTAAATATGGGGAATATTCACTATTTGGCTTACTTAGATTATTTAGTTTTGCATATATTTGCCTTCTTTCAAAGTCTGTTTGGACCCTTTGGATGCATTATTAAACATATATTTTCTTTATTTTTCCAAATTAGTCAAACAAAATAAATATGATTTAAAATTTTATAATTTTGTCATTTTCCTTTTTGTATTAATTATTCTCTTCTTTTTTAAGAATAGTGTTACTGTGACTCCCTGCATGGCCCAGAATGCACCAATATAGATGGAAGTTTTCCTAGGACATCAGAGAGATCTATTGATATTGACTACAGAGTGCATGTCACTAGCTATGTTGATTTAATTAATTGGCTTACTGAGGATAAGTGACTGGCCCTCCCCAGTTAGGGTAACCAGGACACAGGCTCTGGTGGTCACTCCAGCAACAGAAAAAATTTCTTATCAAATAAAATCATTTTTGCCTCAAAGTTCACTGATTTCCAAATATGAGAAATATTATCTTCCTCACCCTTGAGTCTGTTTTAACTCATCAAAGATCCTGGGAAAAATACTGCCTTATCCTGCAAATGTTGAAACCCAGGTTGACAGAAATAAATGTATTTTGAGTATTGTTAACTGTAATTCCTCATCCCTTCATTCCAATGTCTCACTATGGGAAGCTGAAGCCACCTTAACCTGGCATGGTGGCAGAGGCCTGTAATCATGGTTCTTAGAAAGTGGAGGTGGGTGTTTCAGGATTTCAAAGTCATCCAAGATAAAAATAGTTCATGGGGTATAGTGGGAAGACCAAAGAACAAAGATTGACTATGCTTGGTTCTGGACACTGTACATAATCTTCCCCAAAGCTCTAGCAATTCAGGGCCTTGTCACCAGCAATTGTTATCTAAGCTACTTACCACCCCATCTTTCTTATTCTTGTTAATGTTTCCTGACTAAGGTAGCCCAGATCATTTTGTGTCCAGATGTGTAGAGCTCAGAGAGAGAAATTATCCTGAAATTGGAAGAATTAGCCACAGGCAAGGATGAGCTCCCTGATTGCATATGCAATACCACATGTTCAGTCCTCAAAACATATATACATAACCAAGAGAAGTGAACTCTATTGATTTTAATTGTATGTTTGTGCATACATATTCACAAGTGCTTAACAAGAAAGGAATTTAAAGGGAAGAACATGGGAAGGGGTGGAGAAAAGGCAGGAAGGAGTAAATTGGTGACATACATTTTAAATAAAAGTTATGAGAATATATTTTAAATAATGAAGATGGCTAGAAATATAGCTTAGCACTCAAGAGAACTAGGTGTTATTACAAAGGACACAAGTACCATTCCCAGAAACCATAGCAGATAGCCATCTTCTGTAACTTGACTTCCAAGGGAGATGGTACCCTATACCAGCCTTTGCACGTACTGTGCCCAGGTGGCTGGAGGAAAACAGCCATATACATTAAATAAACAAAAGTAAAAATGGAATTCTCTACAGTGGTGTCACAGCCCTGTCATAGACATCAGGTAGACCTAGTTAAGATGATCTTCTGGTCCTGCATGGAAGCATCCATGATGTTCCTGTGAGGTATCATGCTCAGAGATTAATATAAGCCATATTCTGAGGTTAAAAGTGCTCAAAAGGACTGCTTATCTAAGAACAGCATTCAGGGACAGATATGTGAATTTTCCTTGATGTTTTCTGTATTTGTGTCTTCTGCCCTTTGTATGTGTGAGATTCATAGACTCTGATACATCCTTAAAATATATTGAGACAACATTATACTGCAGGTTGTAACTTCTGGTCTAAAAGATAGATTTTCCTCTTTAAGTCTTCATCTGTCTCAGTGGCTGCACTTGCATTCTGTTGTCCCTATTTAAATTGTTTGATGTAGGTGCTGGGGCCTGTAAGAGACTTAAGGGTGATATCATACATAGGTTGGAAAATCTCTTCTAGATTGCCTTTTATTGTACATATTTACAATTTGGTCTTTAGGGCATGTTCCCCACCCTGCTCCCAAATAAATCACACACAGGGGCTTATTCTTATTTGTGAATACCCACCCTTCCTTAACTTGGCTTGTTTCCTGCTAGCTTTTCTTATCTTTAAATTATCCCGTCTATCTTTAGCCTCTGGGATTTTTCCATTCCTTAATTCTGTGCATCTTACTTTCACTCTTGCTCTATTTTAGAATATCTGGATGTGCCCTGATTTTCTTGCTCCTTCATCTCCCCTGCTGGATTTCTCATATTTATTCTCTCTGCCTTCCAACCTTGCCTATCATTTCTTCTGCCTTGATATTGGTCAGTCAGCATTTTATTAGACCTTCCGGTGCTCCAGACATGCAAATTACCACAGCTTAATAGAGCTAAACAAACTCCACAGTAAAGAATTCAAGGCATGTTTCCCATCATCATTTAATATATGTTCCATGGCATAAATGAACTAATATATCTTAAAATAAATTTCCACAACATCACCTCTTAGTGATTAGCCAGAGTTTAATGCACACAGTCCTTAAAGGTACTTGGTTTATTAATCATTTAAATATGTGGAGTGAATTCTTCCTGGGAAGACATATTAAGGCTATAGCAGTTGTATCTCTACAATTACAGGACATGGTTCTGAGACAGCACTGTTTTGTTGACTCAGGTGTCTTTGGTTCCTAGCTGTATGTTTCCCAGGGTAATGAAATTACTTACCTCTTAATTGCAAATTAAACCCATACATTAATGGGCTGTACCACCTCTGCATTTTCAAATTACAATTTTGAGTCCTGTAGTCAACTATCCATTGCAGTTACCACAAAAGGAATTCTGGTGGAGAATGTCTCCTGCATTCAAATCCAAATAGGAAGACTACTTTCTTGTGTACACTACAGGGGGAAATGGTAGGCAATCAGCAACTGGATTTACCATGATGGAAAAGGTCCAGAATGTGGCAGGGTTAGTAACTTCATGATAGCCCAAGATTGGGATTGTGGTTGTCAGTCGTGAAGGCCCTGTGGATTTCGTTCACAATGTTCTTGAGTTACCCTGTATTCCTCTTGTGCATTATTGTCTGATTAGCCTCCTTCAACATTTGTATACATCCTTTAATAACCAAATCCATTGGTTCACGTTAGCAAGGGACTTGCTGTTGAATGTGGCACAATTCTGCAACCAATCTGGGATATATCTGGGATAAATCTCTTCTTCACATGGAAGACGGGTTTTGAAACATGCTATCTTGTACTTTCTGCTCACCATGTCCTGTCCCTCATGTCTCAGGAAGATCTGTTAACTGAAGGAAGGATTATTCTAGGAGCCAGGGTTCTGCCTTGATTCCACTGGTGAAGAATTCTAAAGTTGTATTGTGCACTTTTCTTTGGGCTCTGATGTGGGTTGTGTGCTTGAAATCCCCACAGCCTCCTATGGTATTATACTATCTGTTCCTAGAAGGGAAAGAGTGGCTTGGGAAGGTGTGTGAGATTCCCATGTTCCCAGATTCAGAGTTGTAGCAGCTGATGCTGAGACCAGGGAGCTATTCCTCCCTGTGTGGGAACCATCAGCCAGAAACTGGTTGAGCTTGCTTCTTGCCTGGCGCTATGTGTCCTATAACTGCTTGTCCTTTTTATTCCTTGAAATTCCATTTGGCATGGCAGCAGCCTTTGATCTCATCACATTGTGAAATTTGCCGGTTCATAATGTCATAGCAGAGCATCTGGAGCCAGATTGTGCTGAGAATATGCCTGATATTGACATTCCTTTGAATTGCTGATACCTGTTGTTCTTGGGTTGTCATCATGGAAGACATATGTGCCAAATTCAAAGAGCCCTCATCTATCTAGTATGTTCCAGAAGTTCTGCACTTTTAATATTGAACATTTACGTTCAGGATTTATCTGGAGTTAATTGTATCGAGCTTGTAACTGGTATCTCATGTGTACAGTAGTAATCCATTACCAAAGTGTTTTGTAGAGAGTATAACTGATGTCATAAAACCTTACCATATCTTAGGAGACATTAAGTCACACAAAGCAGAATTTAGCTAATTTAGGTCTCCTTCCCGAATAGCCCAGATTTATTTGACCTATATGCTAACCACACCTGTTAGAAATTGATTTGGCAAGATGTGAATGTTTGTTCATCAGGATTAGCAGCATTTAAGCTGCATGTCCATAATGAAAGAGAAAATCCTGATTTTAAAACCAGTGAAATGTAAACAGAACATAAAAGAACAGTCCTCTAAATTTCTGTTCAAGGTTCATAACTGGGTCGAACCAAACTATAAATCCTGGTGTAAATTAAAGTTTTATTTATTCTAGAAGAGTTTATCTCCAGCTTTTTGGAAAAATGGATTTGAGGAAAGATAAGGTATGTTGATTGACGTCCCTTGAACTCTATCTGTAGCAGAACACGACATTGCCCTCATTATCTTCTTGACAAAACAACCACAATTCTTGGATTGCAAGTCCATAGTACCCCAGAGTTCTAAAATTACCAGTCTATGCCACTTCAGGCTATGTCCAAGCTCTAAAAAAAAATAAAATAAAAAATGATTTGCATGTGGAGCCTGGCTTCTCCCTTTAGACCATAATAGGAGTAATAGTGCACTGCATACACTTCAGGGAAAAACACTCTAGGCAATGGTGAGATTAAAACTTGTAGTTTAAGGCAGTCAGATGCATGGGTCTCAATCAAAAGAAGGGCATGATGGTGCAGTTTAAGAGGATTTCTGTGTTATTTTTCCACATGTATTCATTACTTCCATGTGAATGAAAACACAGAATTGGTGTGTGTACAGTGTAAGGAGGGAAGCTTGAAATACTCAATGTTCAGTTTCCAATTAGGGTGGCCTCCTGTATAGATGTTTAGAATCAGAAAACACAGATATTTATGACTCATAACAGTAAAAAATTATAGTTATGAGGTAGCAGTGAAAGCAATATAATAGTTGTGATGTCGCCAGAACTGGAAGAACTAATATTACAATGACACATCATTAGGAAACTTGGGAACCAGAAGTTTAGATTAATGAGTCCTAGGGCCCAGGCTTGTTAAATAAGGAGTTGTTTGTAATTTTATATAGCTGCTTATTCCTGGGAAGGCAGTTTTGCATCCAGGCAGGACATTGATTATTCTGTGAAAAGAAGAAATACCACAGTGAATCTGTTTCTTCCAATTCCTGCAGCATTTATGGTGGACTTACCCATGAAGAGGGGCCTGTGTATGAAGAGAATTCACTGACTAACTATAAACAGTGGTGGACACAGAAGAAAAAGGAAGGGGCAAGAAGGAGTTTTGATTCCCTGCTTTTATGGTATCTGACATTAGCACTGAGACCTGAGAAAATCCCTTTTTTTCATGCCAGATATTTTACAGTTGACTAAATATCAAATTGTGTAAATGCACCTCATTTCTTTTACAATCAGTTCTCCAGTTCATGGAATTCTTGGCTCTTTCCAGTCATGGTTATAATGAATAAAGCCTTAATGATCATTGTGGTAGAATGGAACAACCTTTGGGTTTATGAATAAGGGTGGTATAGCTGGTCATTGACATAGACTCTCAGTTTTCTGAAGAATGATGATACTTATGTCCATAAAGGCTGTATTAAATTGCACTTTTACAAGTGCATCCCTACCTTACCAGCATGAGCTGTCCTTTACATGTTTAATATTTGCCATTCTCAACGTTCTAAGAAGGAATCAAAAAGTAGCTTTGATTTGGAGTTCTCTGGTGGCTAATGGTATCAAGCATTCCTTTAAGTGTTTCTCAGCTACTTGACATATATCTGCTGAGAAATCGTGACTTATATACATACCCCATTTTTTATTTAGATTATTTAGATTTTCAAATGTAGGCAGGTATTTTGTTCTACCTGCAGCTCTCCAATAAACACACTGAGGCTTATATTAATTATAAATGCTCAACCAATAGCTCTGCCTTATTACTAACTAGCTCTTACAAATTAAATTAACCCATTTCTATTAGTTGTTGTGTTGCCCAAGGTTCGTGACATTAGCCTATTCATCTTCTCTTCCTTCCTTTCTGTCTGGTTCATGACTTCACTGACTCCACCCTTTTCCCTGAATTATCCTAGTTTGATCCAGCCACCCAACTCCGCATGCCCTGCTATAGTATTTTGAGCTCGATGATAATGGCTGAGAGTAAAACAAATTCATATTATACAGGAGAGATTTTCCACAGCATACAACATCTAGATATTTTTTTTAGTTTTTTATATACTTTTAATTTAGCCTCTATGGTATGTGGAGTTGTTAAATATCTAACCCCAATTCTTAAGCTGACACTTTGCCTGATTGACAATGAATGTCCTTGGACTTACACAATCATTGCAGTTTCATGGGGTCCCATTTATTAATTGATTTTCTATTCAGAAAGTTGTCCCCTGTGCCAGTGTATGCAAGGCTTTTACACACTTGGTCTTGTTTCTGCTTCAGTGTGTCTGATTTCTGTTGGGGACTTTGACACACTGGGCTTGAGTGTTGTACAGGGGATCTATATGAAGCTATTTCAATTTTTCATGCAAAAATTTAGTTTCACTGGTACCATTTGTTGAAGTTGCTGTGTTTTTTTCCCATTTTGTATTTATGAATTTCCTTATCAGAAATAAAGTGTCCACCTGTGTTTTGTTTGATGTTGGGGCTTTTAATTCATTCCACTGTTGCACTTGTCTGTTTTCCTGGCAGTGCCATGCTATTCTTTTACTGTTGAGTTGTTTTACCTAACTTTTTTTTTTTATTCATATGAAGTTACAAACTGTACTTTCTCAGTCTTTGATGAAGTGTGTTGTAACTTTTATGGGTATTGTGGTGGATCTGTAAATTGTTGTTAGAGGGATGGCCTTTTGACTGGGTTAATGATATTGATCATGAGTATTGGAAATCTTTCCATCTGCTCATATGATCTTCAATACTTAAAGGTTTTTTAGCATACAATGTCTCACTTGTTTGTTAAGAATTACTTAAACATATGTTATATTACTTGAGTATGTTGTGATGAGTGCTGATTTCTTTATTTCTTCCTCAGGTATTTGCTATTTTTATGTAGAAAGACTACTGGTTCTTTGTTTGTTTGGTTGGTTTCTTGTTACTCTATTACCCAGTCACTTTATTGAAAGTGTTTATCACCTGTTCTTCCCTTGCAGAGTTTTTAATATCAATGATGTGTACTTACAGGAAACAATAGTTCAATATCGTCCTTTCAAAATTATACTCCATTGATATCTTTCAGTTGATTTATTGATCTAACTAGTACTTCAAGTACAATGTTGAGTAGATATACTGTTGACACCCTTGTCTTGTTTTCCAGGTTTTATCAGATGTAATTTGTGTTTCTCTCTGTTATATTTTATGTTGTCTATAGGCTTGCTGTAAATATTACCCATTATGTAAATATATGCATCTCATATCTCTAATCTAGCTAAGATTTTTATGATGTTTGATTTTGTCAAAGGCTTTTTCATCATGTAATGGATAATTAAAAAAAAATATCAGGTTTTCAGTTCAGTTAACACATCTTAGTGGAGAAGAACAAACACTACCAACCCTACTTCTGACAGACAGCTTATCTCCAAAATATACAGAGAACTCAAGTAACCAGTCGCCAAAAAACCAAATAAACCTATTAAAAGTTGAATAAAAAACACTGAGGAGAGAATTCTCAATAGAGGAATCCAAAATGGCTGAAAGAAACTTAAGAAAGTTCTCACAATCCTTAGGTATAAGGGAAATGAACTCAAAACAACTCTGAGATATCTTACTCCAGCCAGAATGGCTAAAATTAGAAACACCAATGACAACTTATTCTGGAGAGGATGTGGGGAAAGGGGAACACTCCTCCACTGCAGGTGAGAATGCAAACATGTACGACCATTTTGGCGATCAGTGTTGCAGTTCCTCAGGAAAATGGGAATCACTCTACCACATTACCTGGCAATCCCACTCTTAGGAATATAGCCAAATAATCTACATCCATGCAACAAAGACATGTGTTCACCTATGTTCAGAGCAGCATTATTTGTAATAGCAAGAACATTGAAGTAACCTAAATGACCTTCAACTATAGAATGTATAAAGAAGATGGGGCACATTTCCACAATGGAATACTAGGCTGCAAACACACACACACACACACACACACACACACACACACACACACACACACACTGGAATCTTGAAATCCACAGGCAAATGGATTGAACTTGAAGAAACCATCCTGAATGAGGTAACCCTGTCAGAAAAAGGGGAACATGGTATGTACTCACTCATATATGGATTTTAGACATAGTGCAAAGGATCACCAGTGTATAATTCACTTTGGCAGAGAAAATAGGATACAAGAAATATTCTAAGAGGGTCATATAAGGTCCCTCACAGAATAGGAAAGGGACAAGATCTCCTGAGCATATGGGGTGTTGGAGGGGACAACTAATAGAGAAGGACCTATGAGAAACAGGAGGAGAGAAAAGCACGTGGGAAGATTGTGTCAGGGAAGGAATAGATGAGAAAAAAGGGAGAGAGTGAGAGAAAGAGACAGAGACAGAATGAGAGACACATAGAGAAACCATAAAAGAGGGAGCCATTATAGGTTTAAAGAGAAAACTGAACCTAGAGAAATGTCCAGAGATCTACAAGTCTGACCCCAACTAACAGTTTGAGGAACAGTGGAAAGGCTACCATAAATGGCCTTTGGTGATAATGAGATTGATGAGTAACTTATTCACCACAATAGAGTCCTCATCTAGTAGCTGATGCAAACAGAAGGAAACAGCCACAACTAAACACTTAACATAACTGGAATCCAGATGCAGAGAGAGAGGACAAGACCAGGCTGCAGTAACACATAGAGACAGCTTATCTGAACAAAGAGGAGGTAATGGGCCACCAAACTGATATCTGGGAATCCATCATGGGACTGACTCAGATCCACTAAACATGAGTCTAAGATAGAATGCCTGGACAGTCTAAGCGACCTTGGAGAGTGAAACCAGGATGTATCCCTGGTGCACACAAGGACTTTCAGATCACATCCTCCATGAAGGGATCTCTTAACATAGATACAGAAGAAAAGTCTTAGTCCCTACTCCAAATGACTTGAAAGATTTAGATTAGCCCTCCTGGAAGGCATTGCCCTACATGTGGAGTGTGGAGGGGTAGGAGGGGAAGGGGGTCAGGAGGCATGAGAGGGTGGAAGAGAGAAAGATGGAGGGAGGGAGAGGTAACTGGCATCAATATACAAAATTAAAATAAATACTTATGTTTTTTATAGTTTACTTTTATTGTGCATTATATATGTTTGTTTTTTGTGAGTTGTAGTATCACTCCCTCTTTGCAATGAGGCCTTCTTTATTGGTTTGGATGATATTTTGTCCTGTTTTGGAATCTGTTTATGAGGATATTATTGAGTATTTTTTCACCTATATTCATGAGAAAAGTTGATCTCCAATTCTCTTTTTATTACCCACAACATTGGAAAACCTTGTTGAGTAAGGTTTATGATCTCAACGTCATCAGGCAGAGTGGCTATGATCCATTGAATTATTGAAATTGGAATCCTCAAGTCTGTCAACCTGTTGCAATATCCAGATTGTTAAGGGCTATCCAGAAAGCCTAATTTCCACTGTACCCTGTTTCAGGTTAAAGGTATATGATGTAGTAAAATCTGACATCAATTATGTATGAATATTTTTAAAAAGTCTGAATGCATGGATATCTGTGTACCTGTGCATCATAAAATAAATTGGGTAAAGTTTCTTGTGTTGTTTTATCATGGAATAAGTTGAGAAGTAACATTTCTAACACTTCTTTGAAAGTCTGGTAAATTCCAATGGTAAAACAATGTTGCACTCAGGTTTTATTATATTTATTTATTTAAGTACTTACTTATTTTTGGTTGTGAGGCTTGTAAGGATTCATCTTGTAAGGATTCATTTTATTTCACTATGCGTGATAGTTCATGTGGTGTTGATTGAACTTTGGTAAGTGGTACCTATCAAGATATATATATATATATATATATATATATATATATATATATATATATATATATAATTCCCAATTTGGATGTATGAAGTATTATTAAAATATTTCTTATGGTTCTGTGGTTTTCTTTGTTGATTATTTTTATGTCTCCTTTTAATTTCTGATTTTATTAATTGTTATATTCTGTCTCTCTCAGTTAGTTTTGTCTGTATAGTTGATTTTTCACACAAAAATCAAATATGTTTTTCATTCAATAATTTTATTTTTCTTTGTTTCTAATTTGTTAATTTTAACCATGATTCAATAGTTTCTTCCTGTCTAATCCCCTTGGGTATGTTTCCTCTTCATGTGTTTGGGGCATAGATATTAAGAATTGACATGTCTTATTAGTGTTTTCCGTTGAATATGGATTGTTCTACCCCATCTCTTTTAATTAATTTTTGTTTTAACCCTATTTTGGTAGATACAAAATTTGCTCAAGAACCTTACTTGCAAAGACTAGTAAATATATTTTAGAACTAAATGCTACAAGAAATGGAATCAGCTAGAGATGAGGAGGGTCAAATGGGAGAGTAGTGTGGGAAGAAAACAAACAAGGAAAGCACATAATCACAAGTATATAAAGATACCACTATGAAACCCAATACTCTTTATTTAAACTAAAACTAAAATTTAAAATTATTGGCCATTGAGGTAGATCATTGGAAAGTGGCACTTTATACCAAATTGGACAACCTGAGTTAAATTCCAGTGACACAAAGTGAAAGAAGCTTTAACCACCTCCTCAGAGTTTCCTGGATTGGTAAAGCCTGTGTGATAGCACATGTGTACAGGCATGTGTTTGATCACAAAAAAAAAAAAAAAAAACAAGAAAAAAAACATGTAATTAAAAATGCACAAGAAAAAATACTTTTAACTAAAAATATAAATTAGGAGCTTTAGAGCTAGATCAGAGGCAAAGAGTATTTAAAAGAGTATTTACTGCTATTGCCAAATACCTGTGTTCACTTCCCAGTATCCATGCCTAGTGGCTTATAACCATCTATAACTCCAACTCCATGTAATCCAGTGCTCTTTTATGGCTTCTGCAAGCAGTCACATGAATTGTATACATTCATACAGACACAATTCACATAATGAAAGCAAATATTTGCATTAAAATATTATTAAAGAATAAACTCAACAAGGTATTAAGATACAATCATGCCAGATTAGGAAGGGTAATGGGAATAAATCCATTTTTCAGGGTCCAGTCTAGAGTACTTGAGTAAAATATCTGAGAATAATGGTGGAGAGAATAGGCACCAAAAGTTGTTTTATGGTCTACACACACACACACACACACACACACACACACACACACACACACACTTTGGGAATGTGAATATACCCAAAGCCTTGACTGATGCTTACTACACTGGGCACTTTCTGGAGAAATGGATAACCAGTCAGGAAAGGGAAAATAAAACATCCCAATATTATTGTGCATGACAGACACAATGCAAACATTTTTTTCCCTAGTAAAAAATGCAAAATAATTTCTTAGGGTAAGGCTTCATGAGTAGAAAGACTATTAGGACACATGACATATTTTATTTGTCATTTGGAGGGATAAAGAAAAACATATTTGCTGGAGTGGTCTTTTGTGTGCTTTTCCAGAATTTGTTTCACTGTGAATACCAGGCTGTCCTGGAGATCATTTTGTAGACCCAACTACCTTCAAACAGAAAGAATTCCCTCTACCTCCTGAATGCTGAAATTAAAAGGCCTTTGTCACCACACTTACAGCTAGTGTCCTTTATAACATTTTTATAACACGAATGTTCTGTAATTAACAAGGGAAATAATAGCACCCAGAAAAGCATGTGCTGCCTAATAGTAATAATTGATTTATTGGATTCACCCTCACCCTAGGCAACCTGGCCCTGTTCCTACTCCCAAAGACTTCTCTTCCTGCCCTGGTGGTTTCTCCTCAGCACCTGTCAGTCCACACATGTCCTCTCCAGGGCCTGTTTCTTCTTAGGGAACCTTTCCAGGTCACAGGCTTGTCTAATGCTCAGGTTCCTTCCATGCTCTGGATTCAACCTTCTCTGGTTTCCACTGGTAACCTTCCCTTCCCTCCAGGATCTGGCTTTCAGAGATGATCACTCTACACTGACATCTCAAAGGCTGTCAAAGGTTGGAAGGCTAAGCCTTGCATTCATTAAGTGACTCCATAAGACTGTGCATTCAAAGGCCACGAGGAGCTGGGCCAATGGAACCTCCATGTCCCCAGTTGCAAGGGCCCCAACTGCAGAGCCTGGTTCTAAACTGCTTCCCTCCTCTTTATCAGCAAGCAACTCCTGCCAATTTTCTCTCTCTTTCTCTTTCTGCTCCCAATTGGTTGACACCTACCACTGCCTTCACTCCCTTTCCCAATAAACTCCTATAGGCTTGTTGAGTTTGTTGGATCCATTTTCATCACACAATGCTGCAGCAAAGAATGACATGAACAATTAATAATAATAATAATCTGTAGAAGAACTAACTGTAAGTAGTGAATCTCTTCGGCTAGCTACATTGTTCAGGTTAAGAGCATTTCTTCCTCTTCCAGAGGACTGGACTTCTATTTCTAGCCCCCAAACCTGGTGTCTCAAAACCACCTGTAAATAAAGCTCCTGGTGATGATGATTTCTCCTTATCTCCATGGACACTTGGATGTGTATGTACATATGTGTACATAATTCAGGGTAGCACACACACACACACACACACACACACACACACACACACACACACACAGGGTTTCTCTTTGTAGCCCTTGATGTTCTTCAACTCAGAGATACACCCACTTCTGTATCCAGAGTGCTGAGTTTAAAGGCTTGAAACATCATTGCTTGGCTAAATTCTCTCTCTCTCTCTCTCTCTCTCTCTCTCTCTCTCTCTCTCTCTTCTTTTATTTTTTTTTGTTTCTTTGTTTTTGTTTTATTTTGTGTTGTTTTAAGTTTTTGATATAGGGTTTCTCTGTGGCTTTGGAACCTGTCCAGAAATTCCTATGTAGACCAGGCCGGCCTCAAACTGACAGAAATCCAACTGCCTCTACCTCCCAAGTGGTGAGTGGCATCAATGCCTAGCTGCTTAAGTACCTTGAGTAAAGCTCCAGAGAGAAAGTGTTAAGCATCTTTGTCTAGACTGGAGGTCACTGCCACACTTCCTCTGTGATGCCTAGTTTAAAAACTTGTCCATCTGTGGGGTCCGGTAGATCGAGTTTGAACTTCCTGTAACTCCAGGACTCAGAAAGCTAATGTGGGGAGACAGCCAGTGTTTGAGGCCAGTCTCAGCAACATAGAAAGACTCTGTCTCAAAAAAAAAAAACTAAAATAAAAAACCAAAATACATTAGAGGCACACTGACACACACTTGCAACCCAGCACTTAGGATGTAGAGGTAGAGGCAGGAGAATCAGGCCTGCAAGGTCCTCTTATGCTAATAGAGAGCTCAAGATCAGTGTTCACTACATGAAATCTTGTGTACAGAAGGAAAGTATCCACAGACAAGCACAAAAATTTCAAACCAAAACAGAATAAGTCAAAACCTTATTATCTTTGATACCTGTACTTAGACCGCAGATTTAATCAAGCTGAAAACTAAATATTTTGAAAATATAAAGATATTTAAATTTGGGGAGTATTTGCAGACTGAAAAAAAAAAGATTCAAGGGCACCTTTACACAGCAGCAAAAGCATATGTAAGATACATAATCACTTATAAACAGGGAAATCCTCTAATGTGTTGAAAAAATAATTCAACCCTAACCTTGACATGTATATTGCAAGTGTCATCCTTTTACTACAAGTTCAGTTTAAAATTGGGTAGTTGGGTACCTGTAATCAAGATCCAGCAATCCCAGGTATCTCAGATACTAAGACAGTAAATTAGTCTACCTTATAGGCAGGAGTTCCAGACCAGCCATGGGATCAATACAGGAACTAAAAGAAAATTTAAAATTCAAGTAAGCACTTCTCAGGAAGTTCAGACCCTTGAGTATTCAGGTATGGGTATGTACAGTATGTTTTCAGAAAACTGACATAATTCATGGCAATGAACCTGTCATAATTTTGTTAGACTGAATCTCTCACTCTGTGCCTATTTGAAATCCTTTTTTTTATCACCTTGATATCATGAAACAGAAAATCCAACTCACTTAAAAAAATTTATGAGCACATTAGACAACATACTTGTTTTAACTTTAATAAATAAAACTGTTTCTTGTGGACGTGGGGTGTAGATAAGTTTTTTCTACCCAAGACAAATGGTAAAATAAATATTTTATTGGGAAACAACTTACACATGTGAACAATCACAAACTGACACAATGATATCACATAATTAAAATTTCCATATGCAAATAGTTTCTCTTATGAGCTCTCATTCCTGTAACCCATGTGTTGAGGGTCTTAAAGTCTTCACAATTTTCCTACAACATGAATTGGTTCATGTAAAAGAAAGCAAGCATGAAGAATTGGGCTTAGAGAACACAAATCATTTGAATGAGGTTTTCATGTAAATAAAGACAAGTGTTAGGATGAAGCAGGGTTCCCTTATCAGTGAATTCCTATGACTTTTGTAGACATGAGTTTGCATGTGAGAACAAAACAGAGACATTGTAATACTTGAACTGATTGTTCACATGTCAGATATTTTTCTCTCCAGAATCCTATGTAACTCAATGTACGTTTGCTGAAGATTGCAAAACATCCTTTCTAGTAAGATTACATCACATAAGGGTATTCTTAGGCTGACAAAGACTATTATGATAAGCAAAGTACACAACTTTACCACTTGGTATACATTCAGTGTCTTTCAAGTATGCATTCTTTTATGACTTAAGAAAGCCATAGGATGTGTAAATGGTTTACTACTTTGATGGCATTCATAAGGTTTCTCCCCAGTATGTATTCTTATATAACTTTTAAGCACATCATGTGTTGTGAAAGCTTTACAACATTGATTACATTCATAGGGTCTTTCTCCAGTATGTGTTCTTTTATGATGTACCAGATGGATGTGTTGTGAAAAAGCTTCACCACATTGATTGCGTCCATAAGGTTTCTAACCAGTATGTGTTCGATGATGAGATTGGAGAGTATTGACACGTGAAAATGGTCTAGCACATTGATTACATGCATAAGGTTTCTGTCTAGTATGTGTTCTTATATGAGTTTTAAGCTGACCATTACTTGCAAATGCTTTGATTACACTCATAGTGTTTCTCTCCAGTATGTGTTCTTATATGACTTTTAAGCACATCATATGTAGTGAAAGCTTTACTACATTGATTACATTCATAGGGTCTTTCTCTATGTGATCTTTTATGGCGTAGCAGAGCACTGTGTTGTGAAAAAGCTTTACCGCATTGATTACATCCATAGGGTTTTTCTCCAGTATGTGTTCTTATATGACATTTAAGCACATCATGTGTTGCGAAAGCTTTACTACATTGATTACATTCATAGGGTCTCTCTTGAGTATGTGATCTTTTATGACGTACCAGAGCACTGTGTTGTGAGAAAGCTTTTCCACATTGACTACATCCATAGGGTTTCTCTCCAGTATGTGTTCTATGGTGAGACTGGAGATTACTGACACGTGAAAATGTTCTACCACATTGATTACATTCATAAGGTTTCTCTCCAGTATGTGTTCTTATGTGAGTTTTAACCTGACCATTACTTGCAAATGCCTTACTACATTGATTACATTCATAGGGTTTCTCTCCAGTATGTGTTCTATGGTGAGACTGGAGATTAATGACACGTGAAAATGTTCTACCACATTGATTACATACATAAGGTATCTCTCCAGTATGTATTCTTTTATGAATTAATAGACACCAGTATCACGGTTAAATAAGGATCAGGATAAACAAATAGGCCGAATAGATGTTTATTCAGGGAGAAATAACTTACAACCTAGACAGATGAACACCAGGAAATTCAACCCGATCCTCTTCTGTCCGAGTCATGCCAGCAAGAGAGCTTTTCCAGGCTCTCTCTCTGAACTCCTTCCACGGGTCACTTCCGCCCATGGCCCCATCCCCAATGGGCGTGGTCAGTGCCACAGAAGGACTATCTCACTACAATTCCCCTTTTAGTCTAAAGAAAAGATGTAGGCTTAATACAAAACTATATACAAAACTGTGAATAACAAGTGTGCTCTAAGAAAAGGAAAATCGAGAATAAAATGACATACATATCTAGTCCTAGGGTGAAGGCATAATGGAGTTTACAATAGAGTTGTCCTAAGCTGGAAAACGTAAGTCTAGTACCTAATATATCTAAGTAGGAAGAGAGAATAATAGTTGTGATAGTTTAATCTTCAACCTCATCAAGACCTGAGAAGGAAAATAACAATACTAGAGTAGACAGGAAGTGCGGATGGGCAACTTCCAAAAGGTGAAGCAAGGACAGAAACAGCAAGCCACCTGGACAGTCACCCAAGGTCTCACAGCAATGTTGGTACACCCAGTTTTGGCTAAGGCCAAGAGAACTTGACAGACCACAACGACAGCAGGGAGGTAGAATGGCTGTCTTACCCTGACTTGGCAAGGTCAAGCAGTCTTCTATATTTGTCTCCTGCAAGCACATAGGACTGCATGTCCAAATCAGTGGTCAAGGTGGGGGCAATTCTTTGCCCAACAGGCCATTAGCTGAGGCAAGAATGAACTCCAGCAGGAGCAACAACAGTGTCCAACATATTTTCGGGAAAGTGCACGGTGCTGTCAGGAGCAACAGTGTCTCATGTCAATGGAGTACTAATATTAAAACATTTAAATGCCATGTTCTGCATGTCTATGAAGTGATTGAAGATTAAGCATCTATATCTGACTAATCTCATAGGTACAGGAAACATGAGTGATGATAATCTGTAATACTCAGGAATTTAGCTAAAAGACTGATTAAAACTTCCCTGATTAAAGCAGGAACAAATACTTAAACAATATAACTATTTACATATACATACATGTAAATCCCTAAAATAGAGGTAGAGTATAAGTGTCAAGACAAGAGGTAGAACTATAAAGGGCAGCAAGATAAATATCCCAAATTGTATCAATATACAAAATGTCTTGAATACAAGAAAAATATACATACATAGAATATGGTAAAAATAATGTGCATAAAACATCGTAAGTGGAAAGATTTCACACAATATAACAAAATATAAACTTAATTTTACATAGCTTACCACATAAGAATACATAACAATGTAAGCTGTAAAATACTATCTCATTCTTACTCAAATTCTCAAGAAAATAGGCTAATCCACCTATATCCCATCTAAACCATACCTTTCCCAACCATCCCCTATTCCTGTCTAAAAGATAAACCCGAGTGTAAGCATCACCTTCCATACCCAACCCTAAATAACTAAAACCAACCCAAAGACGATGACTATTATCCCCAAATTCCAAGGGTGGGGAAAGGGGGTGCGTCGTTATCTTAAGATTACTTCCTGCTGAAATGGGACGATGATTGCTCCAATGGATCCTGTAGGAAGAAAATTTTTAGCAACCAAATTTCTCAACAGAACTGGCTGTGACATATGTAGCTAGTCACTGTGTGGCAAAAAATTCTTGACTGTAGTTCTATTTGAATCTCTGGCCAGGGTGTAATAAAAAGGTGCACCATTACAGCTAGCTAGTCATGAGTTGTCTCGAGCAAAACAGTCTCAAACCGGTTTTAGGGTGATGTTTGTAATTCAGATGCATCAGGTTGAGTCAAGTGGAAACGATGATGTGGGGCCCCATCTTCCTTCCTGAGAGTTCAAAGACTGCTGTTAGGAATCGTTATTATTCCTTGTGGAAAACTTAAACATCAATATTAAAGTAAAACTTTCAAGTTTTAAGGTATGCATTAGGGAAAAACAACAATAAGGATTAAAAGTATGTGAGAAAATTAGGATTTCAGAGAGAAAACTGCATATAAGAAATTAGTCCCCAGATTTTGTTTTCTTCTGCCTTACACCAATTGGCTTCTTGATTTAAGGCAGAAACCATGAATTTAATCTTAACAACATGCTTGAATTTAGAGAAGGAAAGCCAAATCCATCTCCAAAGCCAGCATTGGTTTACATGAATTGGGACTTCAGGAATACTGGATAGTAGAGAGAAATAGATTTCCGTATAGAAATAGTTTACTACAATTAAATATTTTTTTTTTACCATATATCAGATTCTGCTTCCTTAAGTGATTGTTTCTGAAGAGATGTCTTCTCTTCTGTAGGCACCTACATGTTCAGTGTTTTTTTGGGTGTTTGATGATAGGTTTTCTCTGTTTTCCTGTAAGAACAAGAACAGAACACTTCCCCTACCTTTGAGTGGCCTCCGCACACCTCATGGGACCTAATTCGTTGGATGACTTGTCATTTCTCTTCATTAAGATGTTTCTCTTGTTCAACTCGAATCTTGATTAACTTAGATGGTATCCATAGTTTTTCTTCTCCTGTAGATACAAATGCAAAACCCCTACCCCAACGTAACACATATCCTGCTTTCCATTCTGAGGTCAGTACATCCTTGAAGTACACTGGCTGATTTAGTTCAGAAGTTTTTTCTATTGTCCAGTGTCTTTCTGCAGCTGTTTTTCCTTTGTCATCAGCATTAAGAAAGTTTAATGTTAATAAAGCATTATGTAATCTGTGTTTGGGTGTTTTGGTTCCTTCTGCCTGTTTATGGAGCATTTCTTTTAAAGTACGATTGTATCTCTCAACCACTGCTTGTCCTGTAGGATTATGTGGTATACCAGTTATGTGCTTTATCTTGTAATACTCAAAAAACTGTTTCAATTTTCTGGAGACATATGCTGGAGCATTGTCAGTTTTTATTTGTGCAGGTATGCCCATAATGGCCATTACCTCTAATAGGTGTGTGATAACAGAATCAGCCTTTTCAGAGCTCAGAGCAGCAGCCCATTGAAACCCTGAAAATGTATCTATAGTGTGATGTACATATTTTAATTTTCCAAATTCTGCAAAATGAAACACATCCATTTGCCATATTTCATTCCTATTTATACTTTTAGGGTTACTGCCTGGTGGTAAAGGAGTTTGGTTATAGAATGAGCAAGTAGGACATTTCCTTACTATTTCCTTGGCTTGTTCCCACGTGATAGAAAAATCCTTTTTTAAACCTTTGCTGTTCACGTGGTGTTTCTTATGAAACTCTGAGGCTTCTAGCACACTTCCTAACAATAAACGATCAATTTCATCATTGCCTTGTGCTAGAGGACCTGGCAGACCCGTATGGGATCTGATGTGTGTTATATATATAGGATGAGTCCTCCTTCTGATTGTATCTTGTAACTGTATAAACAATGAAGTTAATTCTGTATTGTCAGGAATAAATTCTGCAGTCTCAATGTGTAAAACGACTCTCTCTGCGTATTGAGAGTCAGTAACTATATTGACGGGTTCTTTAAAATCCATAAGTACCATGAGAATGGCATACAATTCTGCCTTTTGTACATAATTGTAAGGGCTTTGAACCACTTTGCTAATATTTTCTGATTTATATCCTGTCTTACCTGATTTGTTTGCATCAGTGTAGAATGTATGAACTCCGAATAGGTGTTTTTCTTACAATGCATGGAAGGATCCAAATCGTTTTCTTTATGAATTTGATTCTCTCAGATTTAGGATAGTTGTTGCTAATCGTTCCCAAAAAGTTACTGCAAGCTCTCTGCCAATATTCGTTATCTTTCCATAAGGAAGAAATTTCCTCATTAGTTATAGGTACTATAAATTCTGCTGGGTCCCTTCCTATTAGCTGATGAAGTCTTAATTTACCTTTTACAATCAAGTCAGAGATCTTTTCTATATATGTTTTTAGTTTTTTATTCTGTTTATGTGGTAGGAATATCCATTCTAATATGATATCTTCTCTCTGCATCAAAATCCCTGAAGGATATTCTCTAGATGGTAATATAACCAGAATACAGTCTAGGTTTGGATCCACACGGTCCACATGTGCCTCTAGTATCCTCTTTTCTACCCATTCTAATTCCTTCTCAGCTTCAGCTGATAGTATTTGTGGACTATTCAAGTCCTTATCTCCTTTTAAGGCCATTTTCAGGTTTTTCAAATCATGCCCTTCTACTCCAATAATGGTTTGCAGTTGAGAAATCTCTCCTAGTAATTTTTGAAGATCATTAAGAGTCTGGTAGCAATCTCTTCTGATCTGTACTTTTTGTTGTCTAATTTTCTGTAGACCTATTTTATATCCTAAGTAGTTGATAGACTCTCCTTTTTGTATTTTTTCAGGTGCAATTTGTAATCCCCAGCGAGGTAAAACTTCCTTTACTTTCTCAAACATTTTTTCTAATATTTCTCCTTTAGAGTCAGCTAACAATATATCATCCATGTAATGATAGATTATGGATTGTGGAAACTGTTTACGAATTATTTATAACGGTTTTTGTACAAAATATTGGCACAGGGTGGGGATATTTAGCATTCCCTGTGGCAAAACCTTCCATTGATACCTCTTCACCGGTTGAGAATTATTGTAATTAGGTACCGGGAAGGCAAATTTCTCTTTATCTTGTTCTTGTAAAGGTATAGTGAAGAAGCAATCCTTTGAATCAATAACTATAATAGGCCATTCTTTGGGTATCAAAGAAGGCAAGGGCATCCCAGGCTGTAGAGAGCCCATTGGCTGGATAACTTTATTGATGGCTCTCAGGTCTGTAAGCATTCTCCATTTACCAGATTTCTTTTTGATCACAAATACAGGAGAATTCCAAGGGCTGGTTGATTCCTCAATATGTCCAGCATTTAGCTGTTCCTGATCCAGGCTTTCTAAAGCTTCTAACTTCTCAAAGGGCATAGGCCATTGTCCTACCCAGACAGGTTCCTCTGTTAGACATTTTAAAGGTAGGGCTTTTGGTTCCTCTGTTTGTTCAGCACTTGTATTCTGTTTTTGTACCGCCTGGATATTTGGTATCTGTCTTGTATAGCACTTAATACTATTTTTTTCCACAATCACGAGGTTGTCTATGGTTCCTATCTAATACTGGAGGAATGTTAATCTGTGTATTCCATTGCTGTAATAGATCACGACCCCAAAAAGTTATCACTACATCAGCCACATATGGTCTCAAACTTCCTCTCTGTCCTTCTGGTCCTATACATTCAGTCCATCTCGTGCTTTGTTTTACCTGAGACAGGGTTCCAATCCCTAAGAATTGAACATTTACCTCATGCAGGGGCCATCTTCGAGGCCAAGATTTATTAGATATGATAGTTACATCAACCCCTGTGTCCAGGAGGCCTTCAAACAGTCTATTATTCATCTTAACTATCAATCTAGGCCTATGAATATTTATAGCGGTTTGCCAAAATATATGTTTTGTATTTACTTCTGTCATGTTTGATTCAACTTCCGTCACTAGTTTGTCATCCAGAGCAGTATGAGTTTTTATAAAAGGCACAGAATTTTCTAATTGTCCTGTGGGAGATTGTCTTCTACTGTGACTGGGAATGTTCGTACCACCTGTGATGTGGGGGCCTTCGAGAGGCCCCCCAAGGAGTTTCCCAATGGTAAAGGGTTTCCTTGCTTGTCTCTGGTCGATCTACACTCATTTGTCCAGTGTCTGCCTTTGCCACACCTTCTACATAACCCAGGAGGCTGAGGCCTTCTGTTTGATTCATTCCTGGGAGTGTTATTTCTAGGGAAGCTTTGCCTACAATTTCTTTTTAGATGTCCTATCTTACCACAGTTATAACATCTGACATGTTGATATCTCTTCAAAACTTTGGAAATGGCTTCTCCTACCCAACCTTCGAAGTCACCATAGTAAGGAACTCTGTTATCTTGATATCTTCTCTGACCTTTAGATATGGCTTCTCCTACCCATGCTTCAGTCTTATTGTCATTATACTCAATGTTGCCTGTATATAGGACCCATTAATCCAAGGGTTCTGATCGCATTTTTAAAGGACAAAGCACCTGTTTGCATTGAGGATTCGAATTCTCATAAGCTAAAGGTTCTATGAGTATTCGCCTAGCATCTATGTCTACTACCTCTAATTGTACTGCCCTAGATAATCTTTCTAGAAAGACACTAAAGCATTCTCTAGGTCCTTGCCTTATCTTGGTATAGGGTTCTATCCTCTCTCCTAATTCATGAACCTTATCCCAAGGATTCAAAGCTGCTGTACTGCATAGAGACAAGATAGGTTCATCATAGGCAGCTTGGGTTTCTGGGTCAGCATAGAGACCCTGACCAAGAATTTTATCTTGGGGAGCTTTATAACCTTTCTTTAAGCCCTGAAGTTCAAGAGCTTTTGCTTCCTCTCTCCATAAAGCCCTCCATTCTAATTGAGAGGAGTTTTCAAGGACAGCTGATATTAATTGATCCCAATCCTTAGGAGTTACCTTGTTATTCCTTGCCCAAGATTCTACTAATTGCTTCACATAAGGTGAGTGCATGCCATAAGAGACTACTGCTTCCTTTATAACTTTTAAATCTTTCATACGTATTGGTTCCCACTGATATGCAACGACACCTTTTGGGTGTTTTTTCATTGCTGGTTTTTCATTAACAGATACAGGGAAAGATCCCCTGACCCTAAATGGTGTGGAAATTATTAAGTCTTTTTCATGCCCTGTTACCTGTAGTTGTTCTTCTGATGTATCAGAATGAAGGTCTTCTAAAGCCTGAAATCTATTCACCATTGTTTCTTTGAGTGTCTGAACTTCTTGAATAAAATTACTTTCTAGAGACTTCATTGCATCAGTCAGTTTCTTACTTTCTCCAACTACAAATGATTCCATGTTTTTAATCTTCTCATCCTTATATATTATCTGAATGGCATGTAAACTGCCTTCCAGAAACAATGTTCTATCTGCTAGCTTGCCATTATCCTCTGGCATGGAAGAGATTCTATCATCTAGTCTTTCTATCTGATGTTCCAGTTTTTTAAACTTATTAGTAGCTTCCTCAGACCAGGAACGAGCTGTTTCTGCTAGTGTGTTAATGCATTGCATTGTTTCTGTTCTGGTTATTGAAGTATCTGACATGAAACAAATTCTACCTGTCAGCTCGCCAATGCCATCTTCAATATTCTGAACCTTTCTTTCTATACTTTCTATGCTTTGAATTCTATCATTTTTAATGTTTCGAATCCTTGTTCCTAAGTCTCCTATGGTTTGTACAATTTCCTTATTATTTGCTGTAATCTCAAACCAGTTCTTTAAGAATATGATGTTAATGATGAAACCCATTGCTATTACAAAATAAAAGTACATATTGGTCCAGTCATAAGTTTCTTCTTCTAAAATCCCTTCTACATATGAAGTAAAATAATTCCTAAAGTTCTGCATTGTAAAATTATCTGCCATAGTTATGGAACAATTTATCTCAGATTTTATATCAGCTTGAATTGCAAAGGATGTTACAATTAACTTTAGGTGTAATTCTGCTGTCCTGGAACTTTGATGCTTTTAGTTGTAGATCTCAGCTTGTGGTAGTTATGCCTGGAGGTGTGCCAGCAAATAGTGCCTAGCCGCCGAGGCCCGTCTGATCCCAGTTCTGCCTAGAAGTATACCGCCAAACTTTGTCCGGCAGCAGACGATCCTTCTGATTCCGGTCCTATAGAATAGCTATTAACAAACTATGGCAAGCAAAATTTTGTTAAAAGGAGACTTATAGAATTGCTGGAACACAAGACTAAGGGCATGAAAACGCACAAGCAGGGCAGGTGCCGAGGGACTGTGCACGAATGCAAAGTGCTGTGCGGAAATGGGCAAAAAATGAGAAGTGGTGAGTGCCTTATCAGGTCCACTTTGGCGGCAAAGATCTCCTTTGCCGTAAGGAAGAGGCAAATGTCCCAAAGCTGTGGTGAGTACACCTGGTTAAACCCTGCCCGTTGGGGTATGTGGTGGAGGGGAGCGGTGTCTGCTGCCTGGGTTTCACTCAGGTCCCATGAAAATCCTAATCCTGCTTCTGACACCAGATATCATGGTTAAATAAGGATCAGGATAAACAAATAGTCCGAATAGATGTTTATTCAGGGAGAAATAACTTATAACCTAGACAGATGAACACCAGGAAATTCAACCCTATTCTCTCCTGTCCAAGTCACGCCAGCAAGAGAGCTTTTCCAGGCTCTCTCTCAGAACTCCTTCCACAGGTCACTTCTGCCCATGGCTCCACCCCCCAATGGGCTTGGTCAGTGCCACAGAAGGACCATCTCACTACACACCAGTGTTGTGAAAAAGCTTTACCACATTCGCTACATTCATAGCGTTTCTCACCAGTATGTGTTCTTTTATGTTTTTTGAGATGATTGCATAGTGAAAAGACTTTACCACATTGATTACAATCTTGTGATTTCTCTCTACTATGTGTTCTAAAATGTCTTTTAAGCATAGTATGTCTTCCAAACACTTTACCACATTGACTACATTCATAGGTTTTCTCTACCGAGTGTTTTCTTTCACGAAGTTGGAGGAAACATTGGCATGAAAAGACTTCACCATACTGAAGATTTCTATATGGTTTCTCTCCAGTGTGAATTTTTTCAAGCCTTTGATGATGCCTGTAAAATACAAAGTTATTCATACATTCATTGTGTATATTCACAGGATTCACTCCCGTATGGCTTCTTTTATTACTGCAAAGATAATTAGCATATGTAAAACTTTACCACATGCATGATACTAAAGAAACTTAGTACATGCATAAAATAAATTTATAATTCGGCCTACGTGTAGACAAGATTAAGATATTGAAATTTACTTTCGTAATGCTTCCCTCATGAGGTATTGTCTTGCTTTCAAAGAAGATACCTGTGATTCAGAGTATGAGCCTTTATTTCATGGCCCACATTTACTGCATATGTCCACATGAGATTTCTCACATAATTGAAAGTAATTGGACCATCGCAGACCTTTGCCATATTTATTGCTTTTATCAATTTTTCCATTGTATAAATCATAATACACTGGCCAAATATACCAGTACAAATGGAAACATTCACACATTCATATGGATTTACTGCAGTGTATTTGTTGATATTTTTCAGATAATGATGGAATACTGATAAATTTCAAACTGGTTTCACACTCAACAATTATTCTCAAAGTGATGACTACTGAATATCTTTTATTTCTTCTCAATGTCCTAAGAGAGAGAGGTATGTTTCATCTTTCCATATTCTAAATTCACATGGCTCGTAACATATATTCTTTTTTTTTCCCCTAGGTTTTCTGATACATAATGTCTCTGTGTAGACCTGGATAGCCTGGAACTCACTTTGTAGACCAGGCTGATCACAAAATTTTGTGATCCATCTTCCTCTTCATCATGAATACTGAAATTAAAGCCATGGGCCACAACTACCTGACTCAACATATGATATACTTATTAAAGTAACAATATCAATAAAAAGGTTTCCACATTGCATTCACACACTTTGACTTTCTTTTCCTCACAGACATGTGTTATAGAGATTAAGGTTTCTCCACAACAAACTTCTTGACACTCATAAAATGACCTTTTCGATATACATAGAAATGTCACAAATATATAAGTAATGCCTACTTTACTACAGATTATTTTCTTAGTAGGTCTTTGATATATACTTATGGCCTATGAAACATGTATACTGTTTCAAATATCTGAATAGTATGAAACTCAACAGACAGGCATATCTACAGCATAGATCTCCAGGCACTACAATTCAAGGGTGTTATCTGTTAAGGAATTTTTTCCTTCTCTTTTTACATGAATGCCTTGGAAACACAGAAGTGTTACCTTTCACTGATACACATGGTTTGGGCAGAAAATAAGAACCATCACTATATTTTAAGCTGCACTTATTTTCACTGTTTAAATTTTTTATGTGTGTCTCTTCAATAAAATTTCCAGAATACATTAAAATATCGTTAGAGCAAAATTTACATGTTTTCTAGAAGTTTGCCAATGATCTTCCATATTATGGTCATCCCAAATGTAGCCTGAAATAACAGAATATATATGATGTATTATTGTAAATTGTACAAAATTTCTGTTAATAACTTCATTGACACTTTCACCAAAGTTTCCCTTTTCTCAATTAAAATTACAGAATAGTATCCATAACCAAGAAACATTGAGTCTCTTATTTTAAAATATGAAGGTAAATACAGTCTCACCTGTAGTAGTGAGATTCCTGTAGATGTTCATCATCACATCTGTGTAGAGATATTTCTGAGAAGGATTTAGCAAAGCCCATTCTTCCTGAGTGAAGTGGATATACATATCATCATAGGTCACTGCATCCTACAATAAACAATACATGTGTGACAAAGAAGTCTAATACACTCACTGTAAATACAAACTTCTTTGACAATATACTTATATATAAATCTGGAGCCTCGGACACTTATTTCATGACATGGTCATTATAATGCATTCACTTAATCCATTTAGAAGAAAACAAAATAGGAGGTTAACATGTACCATTTCTTGGCCCTTTAAGTAGCATATAGCCATGAGAAAAAAAAAAACCCAACAAACAGGCATAAAGGGAGAGGCAAGCTTCCAGAACAAACTATTGAGAACACATCAGAAATAAATTGTACAATAGGGACAGCCTGTCACTGAAATACCCCAGGCTCTGGGAACGACATCCGCCTTTGTTAGATTTTCATTGCTGTTAAGAGACACCATGGACCAGGGCAGCACTTTCAAAGAAAACATTTAATTGAGGTGTCACACTGAAATTTTCAGAGGATCAGTCAATCAACATTATGGCAGGGGCCATATCAGCATGCAGACTGCTGCAGTCCTTGAGGTTAGAGTCCTTGCAGCATGACTCAGAGGCAACAGGGAGTTTCTGACACATTGGGCATCATTCTGAGAATAAGAAACCTCATGTCTCATCCTACAGTGATGTGATTCCTCTAACAGGGTAAAGCCCACTCCAACAAAGCCACACCACATCTGCTATCACTATTGGGAACTCACAGAGTATGAACTGACAGTTGGGGGACCTTCATGGCACCAAACTAGACCATCTGAATGTGGCTGACTCTTAGGTGACTTGTTCTGTTTGGCGGCCCCTGGCAGTTAAACAAGGACCCATCCCAGGTGTACATGAGTAATATGAAACAATAGGTCACACTTTACTGACAGGTCCTGAGGAAGAAATGCCAGAAGATGAGAAAGTAGGGGAGGCAGAACAACGAAAAGATGAAAGCTTGGTCAAGGGTGTTTTGCTGAAGCTATGTATTATTCTAAGTAAGCTTCTTATGAGGAATAGTGTCTTGTATACTACTTTCATGGGGGAATGGAAGTAGGGACATCTAGGAAGTCAATAGAGTTAACATTTAATGGGGCAAACTCAGGAAAATGCTCCCCAAATAGTGCAGGGAGAACAAAGGGAATCCCAATAACATTACCGAGTAATCCCTCAGTGGTCAGAGGCCCGATAACCACAGTTCCCTGTAGTGTGAAGAGTTGTGTAATTGGGATCTGAATTAGCCCCTCCACAAAGGCCCTGGCCATAGACAATTGCATTCTTTCCCAAGCATCTTCCTTGTTTCAAGGGATGAGCTCTATTTTATTCTCAATAGCTCAAAATCTGATGGAAATCACCTAAGGCTAAAAACCTGAAGCTGTTATTTGTTCTGCCAAGAACTTTCCTGTGTTTCAGTAGGAACAA
This sequence comes from Phodopus roborovskii, assembly GCF_943737965.1. Classification (NCBI taxonomy): domain Eukaryota; kingdom Metazoa; phylum Chordata; class Mammalia; order Rodentia; family Cricetidae; genus Phodopus; species Phodopus roborovskii. Next base: position 55,626 of record NW_026125614.1, read on the forward strand.
GGTTACTTCTCCATGAGTGGGGATCTACACAAAAATTCTTGCTTGCTCAGTCCAGCCCTCAACACCTCATTGTTTTCCTTTTCAAACTGTTGTCACCTGGGCTCATCTTGCCCATATGACAGAGCCATGATTTTTCTCCAGAAGAAAATGGATGTTTTTGGCACAACATGACTTAATGTTCATTGTGGCCCAGTAAGGAACCCTTGAACAGCCTGTAAAAGCCCTGCTCCATTGAAATCAGTGGTTAGTCTATTGCCATGGTTTGGAGACATATGTCTGGACTATCCTGGGAAGCAAATATATTTTAGAATCATAATCTCTAACATGAGTGGTTAGCATGAAACTCATTTTATTTATTTATTTTTTATTTAATTTTAGGTGCAGCGCTCCCTCAGCTAAATTATATTTTGAGAGACTAACTATCCACCAAGAATTGGTAAATCTTTATGTCAACAACTCCACTCTTCGACAAAACAGCTGAATGGTGGATTGTGGTCCAAAACAAGAATGCCATTTATACATGCATTTGACTATAACCTAGCAATGGGGAGGCAGAGGCAGGCAGATCTCTATGAGATTGGGGATAGCCTGCACCACACAGAAAATTCTAAGTCAGGCTGCAAAGCTACAAGGAGAAATTCTATTTTAAAAAAGTATATATATATATATATATATATATATATATATATATATATAACCTATATGTGCATATATATATATATATATATATATATGAAAAATAATTAAATAATATCATTTAGAGCATGCACAAAATTAACTCCCAATTTGGATACTCCCTTAGCCTAGAGACAAGGAGGAGTGCCTGGGCCAAAACTCAAATGACTTGACAGATTTTGATGATCCCTCTTGGAAGACCTGAGTCTCCCAGAGGAATTTATGGGGGGTGGTATAGGAAGGTCACTGAGTGAAATAGGAGGATGGCAGGGAGAAAGAACTGGGCTCAATATATAAAGTAAGGTCTTTTTATTTATATTTTCACAAAAGAAGAAAATTTATTTTGATGGCAAAAAAGAAAACAATAATAACTCTGAATGGATGTGACCCCTAAACTTTAGATGGTAAGAGCAGGACTTCTGGAAGGCATTGAAGTAACCGAACCTCTCCTTCTTTGGTGAATGCCATCCCTACGCACCAAAACCATAATGGAGCTGACTACACAGAAGTTTATTCACAATTCTACAGCATCAAAATCCTTTCCTCAGAAGCAGACCACATGGAGAAGTATTCATAGGCCACACAGTGGTCTGGGAAGCTGCTGGACCACAATGGGCCTAACTGAACACTGAATGTGGCAGCACATTCCAGGCCAGCCTCCTCCTGGAGGGTCTGCCAAACTGAATTCCATGACTCCCCATCCCACCCTCCCACATCCAGTTACTCACCGTCCTTCAGCTTCTCTGTTCATCCATGAGCTCCCCTCATAATTCACGACAGCACCACTCATAGAGCAGCAATCAATCCTCTGCCTCCTGTTCTGATACAAAACCAAGCCTGCAGCATGGCTCAAGGAAGTCTCCTTCCAGACCTCAGACTGGAGGGTTGGCTCAATGTCCCTGATTGGCTAATAAGGCTTCAGTGACAAGAGCAGTTCCTCAAGGGTTAGAGTGTTCTTAAAGACAAAGCAAGCCCTGCACCTCCTTTGGGCCTGGCTTCTACTCCAGACCTAGGAATTTTAGAGATCTGCACAAACCGGAACTAATGTTTTTTTTTTTTTTTTTTTTTTTTTTTTTTTTGAGACAGAATTTCCCTGTGTGGTGCCTGTTGTCCTAGAACTTGCTCATTAAACTGAGCTGTTCAATTATTATTATTAATCTTGTTGTTGTTGCTTTCTAGTAGATTTTTCTCATTACTTGTTTAATATTAATTAATTATTTGATTATTTGATTAATTCATTTCTTTTGATGTTTGAAACAGAGTTTCCCTGTGTGGCCCTGCTATCCTGGAAATTACTCTGTAGGCCCGAGTCTACTCAGACAAATCTACTTGCCTCTACTTCCTGAGTGCTGGAATCAAGGACAACAGCCAACACTACATAGTCAGACAGAAATTTCAATGTCACTTACCCTGTCTAAAATAGAGAACCCACTCTGTTTCACCTCTGCGAAAGATCATCCCCTCCTTCCTTGAAACAATGTGCAGATGTTGCACATAAAATTACAAAATGCAGATTGGAATGAATTTTTTATTCAACACAGGGAAGGGCACCTAGAATATTAAAAACTTGAGAGAGATTTTAGGGCATATGGCAAAAAAGAAGATGTTTGTTCTGTGTATTTTGCTGAAGTCAGGGGAACTGGGTGTACATTTTAACTAGTGGTCACACACAATTTAGAAACCATGAGATAAGGGAAGGAGCAATATCAGAAAGAACATGATATATCTTTCTCCTGTCAGATACTTTGGTGATAGCTCCAATGCATTGGGAGTTTTATTCCTGAAATTCTTGAAAAATGAATAATAATAAAAACTGTTGGCTTCAGGGTAATTTGAATAGTCTGAGAGAATTGGGCTGGGAAGCTTTCATCTACGAGCACTCTGGTGACTGAGCAGAGCTTTCTCAGGGTACAGTGAGAAAATAGCTGCATTATTCAATGTTCTCTTCTTCAACAGGACTGTTGTCAGGTTTCTAAATCAGTGGATCCATCATCCAGCCTTGAAATTGCAGAAAGACTTATTTTCTTGTTTGAGATCTGGTTCCTGTTTTCTTTACTTATTTTCCCTGCTTTTCTGAAGTCCCAGTGACAACCATGAAATAAGTGGTTTCAGTTCATCTGACATCAGTGGGAAACTACAGAACATCTCATTTTCTGTGCCAAAATCTCTCTCATTAGTAGTTAAGACAGGGAATAATCACATCATGTGATTGTGTAGTGGCCTGTGAAAGCTAGAGAGCCACCTTGTTTTCAGGAGAAAGGAGTGGGTGCAGGAAGAGAGCAGTATTATTGAAGTCAAAGCCAGTGCAGTAGAAATGTGTATCTCTGCTGACCTAGAAATGGTTTTTGTCTGGGTTGGAAGTCCAGGTCAGGAATCATTGTGCTGGGTCTTTAAGAAGGTGATCTTGTTACTCAGTCATCACTAGCCAACCAGACCCTCCTCAAGATCGGTCAATAATAAAAGGTACAGGGACCTTCTTAGTGCCAGATTCAGGCTTTTCTCTAAAGGAGAGCTGGCACCTTTATTGTGTGTGTGCTGTTCTTCGATTATTGCTGCAGTAAGTTCAATGGAGAGCTTGGGAGAGCTCAGTAATCACATTGTGAGTGAGGGGTCGCTGTCCCCAGGATGGAGGAGTGCATTGTGTAGTATATGAATCATGTGTTGGGTCCTCCCAACATCTGAGTGGGAACAGGAAGACAGATTTTAGTTCCTGTGGGTTTTCATGAGATACGTGAATCTCCCTGGAATCAATGACTAAGCTTTGTGGGTTGAATCTCTTCAGAGTATTGGAAGCAGGGAGCCCTGTGTAAAAACATCGTTTTAGTCAACTTCAATGAGCTTTTTGTGCATCCTTGGAAAGACAACATTTCTTGGAGACATTTAACAATGTATATTTTACTTTATGTGATGTGATTGAAAAATTAAAAATTAGGGTTAATGGCAAGAAGGAAAAACTACAAAGAACAAGAATCTCTTCTAGTGGATAACTTCCTGATTTCAGAGTAGAGACCCCACATGTTATTTTCATGAGATACAGGAAAAAGAAAAAGAAAACCTTGCAGGTGTGCTAATCAATCTTGATGCCCTTGCAAGCAAACTTTGTACTCTATGAAATGCTGTAACCTTGAAAACCCTATGAGCTGAGACTAGTGGTGTCAAGCCTCCATTTCACTTTTGTTGCTAGGTAACTTAGCCTTCCAATAGAGTGAACTCCCAGACTGTTTTGTTCTTCCCAATTAAAACCTTTTGCTTTCACATTTGGGAATAACTTCATTGGACTTGAGGAAACCCAGGAGGTACAAAGTTTGTGGGCTTATCCCAGATTTCCTCCAACCACCCAGGACCTTTAACCCTGAAAGACTGAAATAGAGAAAGTAAAGACAACAAAAACCGAAGGAATGCTGGAAATAGAAAAACTGAGCAAATGATTGTGAGCTACAGACACAACATGACCAACGAAAAAAAAGAGTGAATCTCAGGCATGGAAGATAAACTAGAGGAAATACATTTATCTACCAAAGAAAATCATAAATCCAACAAATCCTTAACACAAAACATCCAAGAAATCTGGGACACCCTGAAAAGGCCAAACCTAGGAATAATAGGCAGCGAGGAAGGTGAGGAAGACCAGCTTAAAAGTGTCAAAAACATAATAAACAAAATCATCGAGGACAACTTTCCCAATCTGAAGAATGACACGCACATGAAAGTACAAGAAGTATACTGAAGACCAATTAGGCTGGACCAAAGGAAAAAAAAACCCTAGAAATATAATAAGGAAAACACCTAAAGCACAGAATAAAGAATACTAAGTGCAGCAAAGGAGAAAGGACAGGTAACATATAAAGGCAAACCGATCAAAATTACAAATGACTTTTCCATGGAATCCCTCAAGGCCAAAAAGGTCCTGGGTAGATGTTCTACAAATACTAAGAGCCCACAGATGCTAGACAAGGCTACTATACCCAGCAAAACACTGAATCATTATTGATGGAGAAAACAAGATATTTAATGACGAAGACAGATTTTTCTCCAATACTTACCTACAAATAAAGCACTACAGAAAGATTTGGAAGGAAAACTCCCACCCACGGAAGTTAACTATGCACACAAAATGTAGGCAAATGATAATCTCCCTATACAAGAAACCAAGGGTAATGGAGGTCAAATATATTCACAATACCACTGCCAAAATCAAATCTAAAACAAACAAGCATCACTAATCAATGGCCTTTACTCACCCCCACTATTAATGGTCTTAACTCACCTATAAAAAGACACAGGCTAACAGAATGGATACGAAGAAAGAATGCATCCTTCTGCTACATACAAGAAACACATCTAAGTTTCAAAGATAGACATTACTTCAGGGTAAAAGGTTGGGGAATATCTTCCAATCAAATATACACAAGAAGCAAGCAGGCATGGCTATCCTAATATCTAACAAGATAGACTTCAAACCAAAATTAATCAAAAGAGATGAAGATGCTCATTCAGTATTCATTGCAGGAGAAATCCTTCATCACAAAGTCTCAATTCTGAAAATTTATGCCCGAAATACAAAGGAACCCAGAGTAAACCAACTGCCAACATCAAAATGAAAGGAGAGAAGCTTAAGGTGATTCCTCTAAAATCATGAGCAAGACAAGTCTGCACTCTCTCTCAATATCTCTTCAATATTGTACGTGAAATTCTACCTAAAGCTATAAGACAAGAAAAGGAGATAAAAGGGATCCATATTGGAAAGGAAGAAGTCAAACTATCACTATTTGAAGATGATATGATAGCTTAATATAGCTTAATAAGCAACCCAATAAACTCTACCAAGAAACTCCTATAGCTGATAAACATCTTCAGCAAACTAGCAGGGTACAAGATAAACTCAAAATAATCAGTAGCCCTACTTTTTTCAGACAACAATGAAATTGAGAAGGAAATCAGAGAAACATAACACTTTACAATAGCCAGAAACAACATAAAGTATCTTGGAGGAACACTTCCCAAACAAATAAAAGACTCATATAATAAAAATTTGTGGCTCTAAAGAAAGAAATTAAAGAAGAAACCAGAATATGGAAAGATCTCCCATGCTCTTGAATAGGTAGGATAAATATAGTAAAAATGGCAATCTTGCCAAAAGCAATCTAGAGATTCAATGCAATCTTCATTAAAAACCCACCATAATTCATCACTGAACTTGAAATGATAATAATCAACATTTTATTGAAAAACAACAGACCCAGCATAGCCAAAACAGCCCTGTACAATAAAAGAATTTCAAAGGCATCACCATCCCTGACTTTAAGATCTACTACAGAGCTATACTCCTGAAAACAGCCTGGAATTGCCACAAAAACAAAACAAAACAAACAAACAAAAAAAAACAAACAAACAAACAAACAAAAAAAAAAAAAAACAAAACAGGTAGAACATGGAATGGATTTCAAAAACCTGATACAAACCCACATAGGTATGAACACCTGATTTTCTACAAAACATATAAAACAATACAATGGGATGAGGAAATCATCTTCAACAAATGGTGCTGGCACATTTGGATGATGGTGTTTAGAAGACTGCAGATAGACCCAAGTCTGTAGTCATACACAAAACTATGGTCCAAATGGATCAAAGACCTCAACATCAATCCAACCTCACTGAACCTCTTAGAAGAGAAAGTAGGAGGTACCCTTGAACAAATTGGTATAGGAGACCACTTCCTGAACATAACTCCAGGGGCACAGACTCTGAGAGAAACAATTAATAAATGGGACCTCTTCAAACTTAGAAGGTTCTGTAAGGCAAAGGACACAGTGGAAAGACAAAATGGCAGCCCACAGACTGGGAAAAGATTTTATGTAAGGAGTAAGGTTTTTCTGCCTGCCACGGGTCTGGTCCTGCCATCACGCCAGCCCCAATTAACACACACAGACTCTATATTTGACATAATGCTATTGGCCTGGTACTAGTTTCTTATCTGCTAGCTCTGTCTTAAGTATTAACCCATTTCTGCTGATCTATGTATGTTCATGTGGTCTTCTTACTGAGAAGCATACTGGCATTCTGCTTTCTCCAGACTCTCCATGCTGACTCCTCCTTCCAACTTCCTCTTTCCTCCTTGTCTCTTAGTCCCTCCTATCTTCCTTTCCTATTGCCCAACATTTACAGAATGGCATCTCCCATCAATTTTCACCAATACTACATCAGACAATGGGCTGATCTCCAAAATATACAAACAACTCAAAAAACTAATCAACAAAACACCAAACAACCCTATTAAAAAATGGGGTACAGACCAGCAGAGGAACTAGGATACAAGGTGTATTCTAAGAGATTCATATAAAGTCCCTCACAGAACCAGGAAGGGACAAGTCCCCCAGAGCTCAGGGGAAGTGTGGGGGGGCAGCAAATGGAGAGAGTAGTAGGAGAAAACGAGGGGGAGGAAAGGAAAACATGTGCGACCAGGAAGATTGAGACTGGTTAGGAATAGAAGACAGGAAAGAGAGACACAAAGAGAGAGAGAGAACATAAAAGAGGGAGCCAATATTGGTTTGAAGATAAAATTGAACACAAAGAAAGGTCTAGAGAACTACAAGACATCTCCCAACTAACAATTTGAGCTTCCGTGGAAAGGCTACCATAAATGCCCTTCCCAGGGAGAGTGAGATCAACCACTAACTTATCCATGGAGCCCTCAAATAATGCCTGTTGGAAACAGGAGCAAATACCCATACATAAAAACTAAGTCGAAGTAGAACCCAGATGCATGTCGAGAGGACAAGACCAGGTGGCAGAAACACATAGAGACAGCTTACCTGAACAAGGAGCAGCTAACAGGCCACCAGACTGATAGCTGGGAAGCCAGCATGGGAATGAATCAGGCCCCCCTGAATATGGGTCTCAGCCAGAAGGACTGAGCAGTCTAAGGAACCTCAGACAGTGGAGCCAGGATGTATCCCTGGTACACAAAAGGACTTTGCGAACACATTCCCCATGGAGGGATAACTGCCTTAATCTAGAGACAGGAGAAAAGCCCTAGTCCCTCCTTCACATGACCTGTCAGATCTACATGACCCCAACTGGATGGCATTCCCCTACATATGGAATTGGGGTGGGGGGGATGGGAGGGGAGGGTGGTTAGAGTGCATGTGAGAGGGCAGAGAGAGTTTAAACGGAGGGAAGGAGGGAGGGGGAAGGAAGAAAGAGAGGCAGGGAGGGAGAGGGAACAGGGATCGACATGTAAAATAATAAATTAAATTAAAAAAATGCTTTGACTCCAAAATGAAGTTCAAGGACATGTTACTGGGGAAAAGGATTTCTATTATTGTTTCCACAGAAAATGAAAAGATGTGCATTCCTTCCAGACTAATGTAGTTTGATCAAGCCAGACCACCTGATAGAGAATACCAGGTGATCCTACATTCAAAACAGGTGGACAAAGCAGCCTTACAGACTACAGGCAGGATTTCTGCATCTTCATAGAATCCCCCATGACAGCGCCTCTTACCAGCAGGAAGTAGTTTGGAAAGAACGACACCCAAATCCCCAAATATTGTCTATAAATGTTTGTTATTATTTAAATGGACTTGGTTATATAAAATGAAAAAAAAAAGAATAGAAGCGTTGATTGAAAAAAAAAACTTTATAAAATCAAAAAATAAAAATGGGGTACAGAACAGAAGAAATAATTCTCAATAGAGGAAACCAAAAAAGCTGAAAAACACTTAAGAAAATGTTCACCATCTTTAGCTATCAGGGAAATGCAAATGAAAACAACTTTGAGATACCATCTTACTCCTGCCAGGATGGCTAAAATTAAAAACACCAAATGACAACTTATAACAAAGAAGATGAGGAGAAAGGGAACATTCCTCCACTGCTGGTGGGAGTGCAAACTCGTACAGCCATTTTGGAGATAAGTATGGTGGTTCCTCAGGAAAATGGGAATTAGTTTACCACGGGACCCAGCAATCCCCCCTTAGACATACACCCAAATGATCCATATCCCAGCAACAAAGACATCTGCTCAACTATGTTGATAGCAGAATTATTTGTAATTGCAAGAAACTGGAAACAACCTAGATGATCCTCAGTTGAAGAATGGATAAGAAGATGTGGCACATCACACAAGGACTGCACCTGCAGAAAAAAAATAATGGAATTTGTAATCGCAGGCAAGTGAATGGCTCTTGAAACAACCACCAATGAGGAACCCAGCACAAAAGATGAACATAGGATGTAATCGCTCATATATGGATTTTAGACCTAGAGCAAAGGATCGCCAGCTATAATCACACCACCAGAGGAACTAGGATACAAGGTGTATTCTAAGAGATTCATATAAAGTCGCCAAAGAAGGTTGATGGGACAAGTCCCCCAGAGCACATGGGAGGTGGGGGTGGTCAATGAATGTAGAGAGAACTAGGAGAAAGTGAAGGGAAGGAGAGGAAAATAATTGCGACCAGGAAGATTGAGTCAGGGTTGGAATACAAGACAGAAGAGAGAGAGAGATTGAGAAGTGAGTGAAAGAGAGAGAGTGAGACAGAAAGAGAGAGAGAGAGAATAAAAGAGGGAGCCAGTATAGGTTTGAATAGAAAATTGAATCTAAAGAAAGGTCTAGAGACCTACAAGACTGTTGCCAACTAACAATTTGAGCAACTGTGAAAAGGCTACCATAAATGCCCTTCCTGGATAGTGAGATCAACAACTAACTTATTCACCATCATGGAGCCCTTCTATAGTGCTGTTGGAAACAGAAGCAAACACCCAAACCTAAACACTGAGTTTAACTAGAATCCAGATGCAGATGGACAGAACAAGACCAGGTTGTAGAAACACACAGAGACAGCTGACCTGAACAAGGAGCAAATAACAGGCACCCAGACTGATAGCTTGGAATCCAGCATGGTACAGACTCAGTCTTCTCTAAATATGGGTCTCAGCCAGAATGACTGAGCAGTCCTAGGGACTGCAGACAGTGGAACCAGGATGTGTTCCTCATGCACAAAAGGTCATTGCACACACATCCCCCATGGAGGGTACTCCCTTAACCTAGAAACAGGAGAGAAGCCCTAGTCCCTACTTCAAATGACTTGACAGATCTACATGACTACACATGGATGGCAATGTCATACATGGGGAATTGGGTTGGGAGCTGGGAGCAGAGGGTGGTAAAGGGTGCATGTGAGGGGGAATAGCGTGTAAATGGGTGGGTGGGAGGGAGGGAGAGGGAAATGGGATCGACATGTGAAATAAAAAAATAAATAAGTAAATTAAAAAATGAAATAAAATAAATACTCCCAGGCCAGAATCTTAAGGCATGCTGACTGCACCAGTGTAAACAGCACCAGGCTCCTCCTGGTACAGAAGTCCTAAGCCATGCTCATCCAGGATCCATGCTGGGTTTCTGAAGGCCTAGGTGCATTGGGCCACCTGGTGGGCAGTCAGAGAGGAGAGGAGTTCTGAATCCCTGGGGGCTAATGACAGAACCAGCCCCTCGCCCAGCCCTCCTCTCCTCAGGTGGCAGTGACTGTGACCATAGGGAAAGGGGTGAGGGTGAGAGTGGGGAGGAGGAGGATGAGGGGTGTTGGGGAGAACAACTTTGGTAAAGATTTTTGTGTCAACTAAAAAAAAAAATAAAAATAACAAAATATATGGTAATTAGAAGTGATGGCTATGTGCAGACTTGTTACAATCAGTCTGAAGCAAAGAAGACAAAATAAGATAACAGTGGTCTAGTAGACAGGTCAAGTGGCCTGCAGATTTATAGGTCAATGCAACTCATCAAAGCAGAACAGAGAACATCAGAAGGAACTTCAGGTGTTATGAGTATGATTCCATTTCTCTGGGCAATAAAAGGTAGAACAGGAAAAAGGATTGGCAAGATCCAGAAGAGTGGAAAAGAGATAAAAATAAAATTATAATACTGAAAGATAACATAAAAGAAGATCTGGTGTAACCCACAAAATCCATAAAAGGGGCCAACAGTTAAGAGAGCAGAGGGTGCAGAGAGGCTCAGGGGAAAGCACCAATGTAAGAAGGTAGAGTCAGGAATTAAATAAATAAATAAGATTTCACTTCAGGCATGCATATCTGGGTAAGAGTCACTGATAAGAAAAAAGAAAAAGAGAAAAGGAGAGACATTTCTATGCTAGGGATGTCTGAGAAAATCGAGAGAGACTAAAGGTAATGTAAAAAGTTATGGAGGTTCAAAGAAAAGTCGTCAAATGTCGAGAAAGATGTAAACTGTTTGCTGTGGGCTCTCATATCTACAAATACAAACTTAAGATTAGTAATATGAGTTAAAATTTTTGACCATACCAGGTTAATGGTTTAAAAGTTCTGTTTATTTCTCTCAAGAAAAATATATGTACTTGCTAAAAAGTTCTATCAGTGTTTCCTGTTAGAAACCTGTTTATTGCAAGAATAGAGCTAAAACAAAAATGGTTTAAACATTTTTGCTGTCTAATGATAACAGCCCCCAGCTCAAAATTTACCTCTGAGCACTGGTCATTAAATTCAGATTATCAGAAAATCAGATGTCCTTTTAATGTAGATGACATTAATTCTGTTTTATGTCGAAAGCTGTTAAAAATTGAAACTAGTTAAAACGTTACAATTATAAACACTGGAAATTAACATAAACTTAACAGGCACCAAGGTGACAATGGGTTTAAAGACATAAAGGGTGCGAAAAATATTTGATATTATAAGAAGCCATTACAGGATGTTTAATTGTTTTATAAAACAGTTTTTAAATGTTTAAATTCAGAAGGTTGCATTATATTTGTGCTTTATTACATTGTTAATATTTGTACTTAAATTAAAGGGCTAAAATTTAAGATCATAGCCATAAACTGTATATACTAACCAAAAGTTGAGAAGCTCATTTTTTTTTATGATACAGAGGGCAATCCATCCTTGTTTTTGCTAAATTTGGTAAGCATAAGTTAGTTAGATAAACTGAATCACATAGCTGTTTTATGTTTCCCTAAAAGGAGTTTCAAATTAAAATCAGTATTTTTAAAGCTAAAACTGACAATGCAAAGTTCTAGTTTTATAAAATCTGGTAACTATTATAAAATGTTAAGAAACACAAGTTACCAGCCATCCTTATAGATTAACCTTTGGTTATAGTCAAACTAAGTAGTAATGATTAATAACAGGAATAAAACTCACTCTGTCTCCTATACATATTCTAAAAGTATAAGCTTAAATCAAGTAACTGAAAACCAAGTTGTCTATTAAGATCTACCTAGAAAGACTTCTAATACTACAGAGATCTGTAGAATAAGACATTTAAATATTAACTAAAAAGCTGTAATAATTTCAGACAAAGAATCACAGAATCTAACAATGACCAAAGAAAGGTCTCTAAAGAACATTGTGGGGCAGCATGGATTGTGATGACACTGACCAGGGAGCAAGATGCTGAAACACAATGCCTGCAGCATGATAGGACCCAGCTCAGACTGTGTAGAGGCTGCAGGGTACTGGAAAATTGTCTGCACCTTTGCCTAGACAAAATAAGTTCAGACTTTTCCAATTCCAGGTTCCACAGGGGAAAAAAAAACTCTCACATTATGTACTTGGTGAAAAATTTCTCCCCTCAATGCCATAGAAAATTGGTTATGGCTAAGAATATAAGGAATGGTCCCTGTGGTTTTTTTTAATAGATTCAAAAGTAACATATAGTTTATCCTTCTCAGATCTCTAATTCTATTGATGGCTTGGCTAACCAAAACTTTGTGAGCTTGGCAATAAAGGCAGCCTTGATAAGGCTCCTAAATAATGATTTAAAAATATAAAAATATATGTCTTTTTTGAACATTTATTTATTAATTATGCATACAGTGTTCTGCCTGCATACAAGTCTGCACACCCAAAGAGGATACCACATCACATTACAAATGTTTGTGAGCCACAATGTAGTTGCTGGGGATTGAACTCAGGACTTCTGGAAGAGCAGCCAGTAATCTTAACCTCTGCCACATCTCTCTAGCCCAAGACATATACTTCTTAAAGATATAAAAAATTAATTTACAATATAAAAATTCAGAGTTTAACTTTTAATCAAGTTCTGATAAGCTAATCGAGCAGGGACTCCCAGCTGTTTAGTCACAAACTCAAAGTTTTATGATTTATATTGGGTGTCATCAAAGTGTAAATATGAAGGGTGTTTCATTAGGCCAAAGGCACCACTGACCAATCTATACATGGATCGCTCTTGACAGAAGAAAAAGATTCTAACCCAAATCTGTAAATTTTGCTAGGACTCAAAGGCATAAGTTCATTCCTGCTGTTTTATAGATACCCAAAACCTACTTTTTCTACAAATTGGATTTCAGCACAGATTGGTGATGATATTATATCTAAAACTTTTATGTCCTTTTATATAACACAGTTCATATAGGCTTCAGAGGATCAAATGTCATAAAGCTTTTATCCACTTCTTACAGGTCAAAAGGACTGCAGATAAATACAGCCATCCTGAGGATGGAATTTTCTCCATGGTCTTGCTGTCTTTCTTGATCACCAAAGGTAAGGAACTAAGAGTTCCAATTAAATATATACATTTTAACCTTTGTTCCCAGTTTAAACATGTCTCAGACGATTTGTGCTTCTGGCAGATGAGTATCAGTTGCTGACTACAGCCTGCTCCTCTCTAGTGGTCTCCCTACTTACTGTGAACTAGCCCAGCCAAGGTGAATCTTCAACAGTGTCTACAAACTGATGCCTCTGATAAATGGTCCATTTCCTGAATCCCCTTCCTTTTGTTGGTATTGTCTAGCATTTTAGCCTACTTGCACCTAAGAAAACACTGCAAAATTAAGCAGGAAGTATTACAGGCATGTCCCTGGCACAACAGTGTTTTGATTTTCAAATAGTTGTCACCTGGAGTTCTATAGCCTATAAAGCCTCCTTGAGCAGCTTGTTACTATTATGCCTACTGGTTTCCTCAACTTCCAAGGAAGTTGGAACTCCTGGCTGCAAAAGCAAAAGGATTTTACTGGTAAAAATCAAATGAGCTAGGACCTCACTCTGTCAGAAAAGTAAGGTAGTGGCTTAAAATTGTGAGGGGTTTATAACAGGGTTAACAGAAATGGAAAGTTGAGACCACTAATCTCAGTTCACAAAGTTTCTAAGATACAGGCAGTTCATAGAGTACAAATTTATTTACAAGGTTATCATGGAACTAAGTTAATATTATCAATCATTTGTTTAGGCAAGATTGATAAGCACACCTGAAAGGTTGGGTTTTTTTTTCTTTGTTTTTACTTCTTCTCCTGAAACAGGATGTGGATTCTGTACTCTGTAGTCAGGGATTTATGTATTGGCAGAAATTCTTGTTCTCATTATTTTTTCCTTCTTGCAATAAGCACTAATTTTATAACTTTTAGTTATTAATTTTTCCATCACATTACCTCTTTGCAACAAACATTAGAGGCCCAATTTTTGGGCCTCCAATAGGTAAAAGACTTCTGTGTTTTTTGGTGTACAGGTTACTCACATTGCCTCCTATGTTTAGGAGTTTAATTTTGTTTACTTTTGATATAGCATCTCAACCAGGGAAAAGGTGAAATGTATTCTTTTCCTGTACTACTTCCTGCTTAACTGTGCAGTGTTTTTTGGGCATGAGATGGCTAAAATGCTATATAAAACCAAAAAAAAAAAAGTATTAAAAGGAGGGGTGGCTTCAGCAAATTAGCAAATTGCACATTTATCAGAGGAATTAGTTTATAGACCCTGTTGAAGATTCATATTGGCTGTGCTGGTTCACAGTAAGTCCAGAGCAGTATTTAGGAACAGAATGTAGTCAGTAACTGATGCTCATCTGCCAGAAGCACAAATCTGCTGAGACATGGTTAAATTGGGAACATAAGTTTGAGATATATTATAATCACCACTCTGTACTGAAATCTATACTGTAGAAAAAGTAGATATTGGGTATCTGTAAAACAGCAGGAATGTACTTATGCCTTTGAGTCCTAGCAAAAACTACAGATTTGGGTTACAAAATTGTACATTTATCTTCTGTCAAGAGAGATTCATGTATAGACTGGTCAGTGGTGCCTTAGGCCTGAGGAAATATCCTTCATATTTATACTTCGATGACACCCAATATAAATCATAAAACATTGAGTTTGTGACTAAACAGCTGGGAGTCCCTGCTAGATTAGCTTAACAGAACTTGATTAAAAGTTAAGCTCTGAATTTTTATATTGTAAATTAATTTTATGTATTTTAAGAGGTATATGTCTTGGGCTAGAGAGATGGCTCATTGGTTAAGAGTACTGGCTGATCTTCTAGAAGTCCTGAGTTCAATCAACAGCAACTACATTGTGGCTCACAAACATCAGTAATGAGATCTGACTACCTCTTCTTGCCTGCAGACACATGAAGGCAGAACACTGTATGCAAAATTAATAAATAAATGTTCAAAAATGACTTTTATGATTTTAGATCCTGCCTGATACTGCCAAGCTGACAAAGTTATGGTTAGCCCAGCCATCAAAACTATCAGATGTGAGAAAAATATAGTTAATTAACTGTTCAATCTATTAAAAAAATGACAGGGACCATTCCTTATATTCCTAGCCATAACCAATTGTGTATGGGATTGAGGGCAGAAGTTCTTCACCCACTAAATAATGTGAGAGGCTTTTTGTTAGTTTGTTTGTATTTTCTCTGTGGAAGACAGACATGGAGAAGACTGACCTGTTGTCTAGGCAAAGAACGTGCAAATAATTTTTCAGCATCTACAAAGACTAAGCTGGGTCCATTGTATTTGATCATCTTGCTCCTTGGTCAGTGTCATAACAATCTGGCCCTGGCCCTGGCCCTGGCTGTTCTGGACCAATGCAAATCTAAACATCTCTGAGAAACCACGGGATCAAGCTCCTCTAAACGTAAGAGGATGAAGAGGAGTTAATTTTATTTTCAATAAAGGGAAAAGGATTATGGTACAGGCGATTAACTGTATTCTTTACATTCTAGAAATTAGAAAACTGAAGCTTAGAAAACAGGTTTAAAATACTTTCCTATCTACTAGTCCTAACCAGGCTCAATATTCCTGGTAGCGCATGTTCTCCTTTCCCCCCCTCCCCCATTTTCTCCTACTTCTCTCTCCATTCGCTGTCCTCACCCACTTCATCTGAACTCTGGGGGACTTGTGCCTTCCCAGTTCTGTGAGGGACTTTATATGAATCTCTTAGAATACACCTTGTATCCTAGTTCCTCTGGTGATGTGAATTATAGGCTGGTGATCATTTCATCTATTTCTAAAATCCATATATGAGGGAGTACATAATGTGTTCCTATTTTTGTGACTGGGTTACCACATTCAGGATGGTTTCTTTAAGTGCCATCCACTTGCCTGCGAATTTCAAGATACCATTATTTTTTTCTGCAGATTAGTATTCCATTGTTTAAATGTGCCACATTTTCATTAACCATTCTTCAATTGAGGGGCATCTAGGTTGCTTCCAGGTTCTTGCTATTAGAAATAGTGCTGCTATGAACATAATTGAACAGATGTCTTTGTTGTATGGATGTGAATCCTTTGGGTATATGCCCTAAGAGGGGGATTGCCGGGTCCTGTGGTAAACTAATTCCCATTTTCCTGAGGAACCGCCATACTGATCTCCAACATGGCTGTATGGGTTTGCACTCCCACCAGGAGTGGAGGAGTGTTCCCCTTTCTCCACATCCTCTCCAACATAAGGCATCACTGGTGTTTCTAATTTTAGCCATTCTGGCAGGGGTAAGATGGTATCTCAAAGTTGTTTTGATTTGCATTTCCCTGATAGCTAAGGATGTGGAGCATTTTCTTAAGTGTCTTTCAGCCTTTTTGATTTCCTCCATTGAGAATTCTTTCTTCAGTTCTGTACCCCATTTTTAATAGGGTTATTTGGAGTTTTGTTGACTAGTTTCCTGAGTTCTTTGTGTATTTTGGAGATCAGCCCTTTGTCGTATATTAGGATTAGTGAAAATCGTTTCCCAGTCTGCGGGCTGCCGTTTGGTCTTGTCCACTGTGTCCTTTCTGTTACAGAAGCTTCTAAGTTTAAAAGAGGTCCCATTTATTAATTGTTTCTTTCAGCGTCTGTGCCCCTGGAGTTATATTCAAGAAGCGGTCTCCTATATCAATTTGTTCAAGGGTACCTTCTACTTTCTCTTCTAAGAGGTTCCAATGTGGCTGGATTGATGTTGAGGTCTTTGATCCATTTGGACTTGAGTTTTGTGCATGGCGACAGACATGGGTCTTTCTGCAGTCTTCTACACACCCTCATCCAATTGTGCCAACACCATTTGTTGAAGATGCTATCTTTGCCCCATTGTATAATTTTAGCTGTTTTGTCGAAAATCAGGTGTTCATAGGTGCGTGGATTAATATCAGGATTTTCAAATCGATTCCATTTGTCTACAAAATTCCATTGGCTTAATACAAAACTATATACAAAACAGTGAATAACAAGTGTGCTCTAAGAAAAGGAAAATCAAGAACAAAATGACCTACATATCTAGTCCAAGGGTGAGGGCATAATGGAGTTTACAATACAGTTGTCCTACGCTGAAAAACATAAGACTAGTACCTAATATATCTATCTAGGAAGAGAGAATAATAGTTGTGATAGTTTAATCTTCAACCTCATCAAGACCTGAGAAGGAAATTAACAATACTAGAGTAGACTGGAAATGTGGATGGACAACTTCCAAAAGGGGCAGCAAGGACAGAAACAGCAAGCCACCTGAAAAGTCACCCTAGTACTCACAGCCACGTTGGTACACCCGGATTTGGCTAAGGCCAAGAGAACTTGACAGACCACAACAACAGCAGGGAGGTAGAATGGCTATCTTACCCTGACTTGGCAAGGTCAAGCAGTCTTCTATATTTGTCTCCTGCAAGCACATAGGACTGAATGTCCAAATCAGTGGTGAAGGAGGGGCAATTCTTTGCCCAACAGGCCATTAGCTGAGGCGAGATTGAACTCCAGCAGGAGCAACAACAGTGTCCAACATATTTTCGGGAAAGTCCACGGTGCTGTCAGGAGCAACAGTGTCTCATGTCAATGGAGTAGTAATATTAAAACATTTAAATGCCATGTTCTGCATGTCTATGAAGTGATTGAAGTTTAAGCATCTATATCTGACTAATCTCATAGGTACAGGAAATATGAGTGAAGATAATCTGTAATACTCGGGAACTTAGCTGAAAAGACTGATTAAAACTTTCCTGAGTAAAGCAGGAACAAATACTCAAACAATATAACTATATACATATACATACATATAAATCCCTAAAATAAAGGTAGAGTAGAAATGTCAAGACAAGAGGTAGAACTATAAAGGGCAGCAAGAAAAAAATCCCAAATTGTATCAATATACAAAATGTCTTGAATACAAGAAAAGTATACATCCATAGAATATGGTAAAAAAAAATAATGTGCATAAAACATCGTAAGTGGAAAGATTTCACACAATATAACAAAATATAAACTTAATTTTACATAGCTTACCACATATAATGTGGTAAATATATATATATGTAAAATACTATCTCATTCTTACTCAAATTCTCAAGAAAATAGGCTAATCTACCTATATCCCATCTAAACCATACCTTTCCCAAACATTCCCTATTCCTGTCTAAAAGATAAACCCTAGTGTAAGCATCACCTTCCATACCCAACCCTAACTGACTAAAACCAATACAAAGGCAATGACTATTATCCCAAAATTCCAAGGGTATGGAAAGGGGGCCTCTTTATCTTAAGGTTACTTCCTGCTGAAATGGGACAATGATTGCTCCAATGGATCCTGTAGGAAGAAAATTTTTAGCAACCAAATTTCTCAACAGAGCTGGCTGTGGCATATGTAGCTAGTCACTGTGTGGCAGAAAATTCTTGACTGTAGTTCTATTAGAAACTCTGGCCAGGGTGTAATAAAAAGGTGCACCATTACAGCTAGCTAGTCATGAGTTGTCTCGAGCAAAACAGTCTCAAACTGGTTTTAGGGTGATGTTTGTAGTTCAGATGCATCAGGTTGAGTCAAGTGCAATGATGATGCGGGGCCCCATCTTCTTTCCGGAGAGTTCAAAGACTGCTGTTAGGAATCGTTATTATTCCTTGTGGAAAAGTTACACATCAATACTAAAGTAAAATTTTCAAGTTTTAAGGTATGCATTAGGGGAAGGCAACAATAAGCATTAAAAGTATGTGAGAAAATTAGGATTTAAGAGAGAAAATTGCATATAAAAAATTAGTCCCCAGATTTTGTTTTCTTCTGCCTTACACCAATTGGATTCTTAATTTAAGGCAGAAACCATGAATTTAATCTTAACAACATGCTTGAATTTAGAGAAGGAAAGCCAAATCCAACTCCAAAGCCAGCTTTGGTTTATATAAATTGGGACTTCGGGAATACTAGATAGTAGAGAGAAATTGATTTCTGTATACAAATAGTTTACTACAATTAAATATATTTTTTTAACCATATATCAGATTCTGCTTCCTTAAGTGATTGTTTCTGAAGAGCTGTCTTCTCTTCTGTAGGCACCTTCTGTTCAGTGTTTTTTGGCTGTTTGATGATAGGTTTTCTCTGTTTTCCTGTAAGAACAAGAACAAAACACTTCCCCTACCTTTGAGAGGCCTCCGCACACCTTTTGTGACCTAATTTGTTGGATGACTTGTCATTTGTTTTCATTAAGATGCTTCTCTTGTTCAACTCGAATCTTGATTAACTTAGATGGTATCCATAGTTTTTCTTCTCCTGTAGATATAAAGGCAAAACCCCTACCCCAAAGTAACACATACCCTGCTTTCCATTCTGAGGTCAGTACATCCTTGAAGTACACTGGCTGATTTAGTTCAGAAGTTTTTTTTGTCCAGTGTTCTTTCTGCAGCTGTTTTTACTTTTTCATCAGCATTAAGAAAGTTTAATGTTAATAAAGCATTATGAAATCTGTGTTTGGGTGTTTTGGATCCTCCTGCCTGTTTATGGAGCATTTCTTTTAAAGTACGATTGGATCTCTCAACCACTGCTTGTCTTGTAGGATTGTGTGGTATAACAGTTATGTGCTTTATCTTGTAATGCATAACTCCAGGAGCATAGACACTGAGAGCAACAATTAATGAATGGAACCTCTTCAAACTTAGAAGCTTCCATAAGGCAAAGGACACAGTGGAAAGACAAAATGGCAGCTCACAGACTTGGAAAATATTTTTACCAATACTACATCAAAGGGGTGATCTCCAAAATATACAAAGAACTCAAGAAACTATTCATCAAAATATCAAACAACCCTATTAAAAAATGGGGTACTGAACAGAAAAAAAAATCTCAATAGAGGAAATCAAAAAAGCTGAAAAACACTTAAGAAAGTGTTCAACATCCTTAGCTATGAGGGATATGCAAATCAAAACAACTTTCAGATACCATCTTGCTCATGCCACTATGGCTAAAATTAAAAAAAAAAAAAAAAAACCAATGACAAGTTATACCAGAGAAGATGTGGAGAAAGGGAACATTCCTCTACTGCTGATGGGAGTGCAAACTTGTACAGCCATTTTGGAGATAAGTATGATGGTTCCTTAGGAAAATGGGAATTAGTTTACCATGGGACCCAGCAATCCCCCCCTTAGACATATACCCAAATGATCCATATCCCTGCAACAAAGACATCTGCTCAACTATGTTAATAGCAACAATATTTGTAATAGCAAGAAACTGGGAGCAACCTAGATGATCCCCAGTTGAAGAATGGATAAGAAGATGTGGCACATCTACACAATGGAATACTACTCTGCGAAAAAAAAAAATAATGGAATCTTGAAATTCGCAGGCAAGTGAATGGCTCTTGAAACAACCATCCTGAATGAGGTAACCCAGTCACAAAAAGAGGAACATAGGATGTACTCACTCATATATGGATTTTAGACCTAGAGCAAATGATCACCAGCCTATAATTCACACCACCAAAGGAACTAGGATGCAAGATGTATTCTAAGAGATTTATATAAAGTCTCTCACAGAAGGTTGATGGGACAAGTCCCCCAGAGCACATGGGAGGTGGGGGTTCAATGAATGTAGAGAGAACTAGGAGAAAGAGAAGGGGAGGAGAGGAAAGAAATTGTGACTAGGAAAATTGAGTCAGGGTAGGAATACAAGATAGGAGAGAGAGAGAGACAGTGACGGTGAGTAGAGAGAGGGAGACAGAAAGAGAGAGAGATATTAAAAGAGGGAGCCATTATAGGTTTGAAGAGAAAACTGAATCTAAAGAAAGGTCTGGAGACCTAAAAGACTGTTGCCAACTAACAACTTGAGCATCTGTGGAAAGGCTACCAGGAATGTCCTTCCTGGATATTGAGATCAACAACAAAATTATTCACCATCATGGAGCCCTCCTATGGTGCTGTTGGAAACAGAAGCAAACACCCAAATCTAAACACTGAGTTTAACTAGAATCCAGATGCAGATAGACAGAACAAGACCAGACTGTAGAAACAAACATAGACAGCTGACCTGAACAAGGAACAGATAACGGGCACCCAGACTGATAGCTTGGAATCCAGCATGGTACTGACTCAGTCTTCTCTAAATATGGGTCTCAGCCAGATGGACTGAGAAGTCCTAGGGAACTCAGACAGTGGAACCAGGATGTATTCCTCATGAACAAAAGGTCTTTGCAGACACATCCCGCATGGAGGGTACTCCCTTAACCTAGAAACAGGAGAGAAGTCCTAGTCCCTATTTCAAATGACTTGACAGATCCACATGACTACACCTGGATGGCATTGTCATACATGTGGAATTGTGTTGGGAGCTGGGAGCAGAGGGTGGTCAGGGTGCATGTGAGGGGGCATAGCGTGTAAGTGGGTGGGAGGGAGGGAGGAAGAGGGAACTGGGATCAACATGTGAAATAAAAAATAAATAAGTAAATTAAGAAAATAAAAAATATTAACTCCCAGGCCTGGATCTTACAGGCTGTGGGTAATACAGAACACCAGTGTAAACAGCACCAGGCTCCTCTTGGTACAGAAGTCCTAAGCTGTGCTCATCCCGGATCCATGCTGGGTTGCTGAAGGCCTAAGTGCATTGGGCCACCTGGTGGGCAGTCAGAGAGGAGAGGAATTCTGAATCCCTAGGGGCTAATGACTGAAACAGCCCCTTGCCCAGCCCTCCTCTCCTCAGGTAGCAGTGACTATGACTGTAGGGACAGGAGTGGGGGTGAGAGTGGGAGGTGGAGGATGAGGGGGTGTTCGGGAGAACAACTTTGGTAAAGATTTTTATGTCAACTAAAATTACAACTAACAAAATATATGGTAATTAGATGTGATGGCTATGTGCAGACTTGTTACAATCAGTCTGAAGCAAAGAAGACAAAATAAGATAACAGTGGTCTAGTAGACAGGTCAAGTGGCCTGCAGATTTATAGGTCAATGCAACTCATCAAAGCAGCACAGAGAAATTCAAAAGGAAGTTCATGTGTTACAAGAATGATTCCACTTCTCTGGGCCATAAAAGGTAGATCAGGAAAGGGATTATCCAGATCCAGAAGAGTGGAAAAGTGATAAAAATAAAATTATAATACTGAAAGATAACATTAAAACAGAGCTGGTGTACCCCACATAATCCATAAAGGGAGCCAACAGTTCAGAGAGCAGAGGGTACAGAGAGGCTCAGGGGACAGCACCAACATAAGAATGTACAGTCAGGAATTAAATAAATAAATAAGATGTTCACTTCAGGCTTGCACATCTGAGTAAGAGTCACTGATAAGAAAAAGGGAAAAGGAGAGACATTTCTACCCTAGGGATGTCTGAGAAAATCAGAGAGACTAAAGGTAATGTAAAAAGATATGGAGGTTCAAAGAAAATTCATCAAAAGGTCGAAGGAAGATGTAAACTGTTTGCTGTGGGCTCTCATATCTACAAATATAAATTTAAGATTAGGAATATGAGTTAAACATTTTGACCATACCAGGTTAATTGTTTAAAAGTTCCGTTTATTTCTCTCAAGAAAAACATATGTACTTTCTAAAAAGTTCTATATGTATTTCCTGTTAGAATCCTGTTTTATTACAAGAATATAGCTAAAACAAAAATGGATTAAAAGTTTTGGCCCGCCCCCTTTTTGCTGTCTTAGGCTAACAGCCCTTAGCTCAAAATTTATCTCTGAGCACTGATCACTAAATTCAGATTATCAGAAAATCAGATGTCCTTTTAATGTAGATGATATTAATTCTGTTTTATGTCTAAAGCTGTTAAAAATTGAAACTAGTTAAAAAGTTACAATTATTAACACTGGAAATTAACATAAATTTAACAGGCACCAAGGTGACAATGGGTTTAAAGATATAAAGGGTGCTAAAATTATTTGATATTATAAGAAGACATTACAGGATGTTTAATTCTTTTATAAAAACAGTTTTTAAATGTTTAAATGCAGAAGGTTACATTATATTCATGCTTTCTGACATTGTTAATGTTTGTAATTAAATCAAAGGGCTAAAATTTAAGATCAGAGCCATACACTGTATATACTAACCAAAAGTAGAGATTCTCATTTTTTTTATGATACAGAGGGCAATCCATCCTTGTTTTTGCTAAATTTGGTAAGCGTAAATTATTTAGATAAATTGAGTCACATAGATGTTTCATGTTTCCCTAAATGGAGTTTCAAATTGAAATCCATATTTTTAAAGCTAAAACTGACAATAAAAAGTTCTACTTTTATAAAAGCCGGTAAACTATTATAAAATGTTAAGAAACACAAGTTACCAGGCATCCTTATAGATTAACTGTTGGTTATAGTGAAATTAAGTATTAATGATTAATAACAGGAATAAATTTCACTCTGTCTACTACACATGTTCTAAAACTTTAAGCTTAAATCAAGTAACTGAAAACCAAGTTGTCTATTAAGATCTATCTGGAAAGACTTCTAATACTACAGAGATCTGTAGAATAAGACATTTAAATATTAACTAAAAAGCTGTAATAATTTCAGACAAAGAATCACAGACCCAACAATGACCCAAGGTCTGTAAAGAACATTGTGGGGCAGCATAGATTGTGATGGCACTGACCAGGGAGCATTATGCTGAAACACAATGCCTGCATCATGATAGGACCAAGCTCAGACTGTGTAGAGAGAGGTTACAGGGTACTGGAAAATTGTCTGCACCTTTGCCTAGATAAAATAAGGTTAGACTTTTCCAAGTCCAGGTTCCACAGAGGAAAAAAAAAAAACAAAAACAAAAAAACAAACAAACAAAAAAAAAAAAAACACCTCTCACATTATTTACTTGGTGAAAAAATTCTCCCCTCAATGCCATAGAAAATTGGTTATGGCTAGGAATATAAGGAATGGTCCCTGTGAATTTCTTAATAGATTCAAAAGTTTCATATAATTTATCCTTCTCAAATCTCTAATTCTATTGTTGGCTTGGCTAACCAAAACTTTGTGAGCTTGGCAGTAAAGACAGCCTTAATATGGCTCCTAAATAAGGATCTAAAAATATAAAGACATTTAAGTTTTTTTGAACATTTATTTATTAATTATGCATACAGTGTTCTGCCTGCATACATGGCTGCATGCCCAAAGAGGATACCAGATCTCATTATAGATGTTTGTGAGCCACAATGTTGTTGCTGGGGATTGAACTCAGGACTTCTAGAAGAGCAGCCAGTACTCTTAACCTCTGAGCCATCTCTCAAGCCCAAGACATATACATCTTAAAAAAATATAAAATTAATTTACATTATAAAAATTCAGAGCTTAATTCTTAATCAAGTTTTGATAAGCTAATTGAGCAGTGACTCCCAGCTGTTTAGTCACAAACTCAGAGTTTTATGATATATGTTGGGTGCCATCTAAGTGTAAATATGAAGGATGTTTCATCAGGCCTAAGGAACCAGTGACCAATTTATACATGAATCTCTCTAGACAGAAGAAAATGGTTCTAACCCAAGTCTGTAGTTTTTTGCTAGGACTCAAAGGCATAAGTCCATTCCTGCTGTTTTACAGATACATAAAATCTACTTTTTTCTACAATTTGGATTTCAGCACAGATTGGTGATGATAATATATCTAAAACTTGCATTTCCTTTTATATAACATAGTTCATATAGTCTTCAGAGTATCAAATGTCATAAAGCTTTTATCAAATTCTTACAGGTCAAAAGGACGGCAGATAAATACAGCTATCCTGAGGATGGAATTTTCTCTCTGGTCTTGCTGTCTTTCTTGATCTAATTGGAACTAAAAGTTCCAATTAAATACATATGTTTTAACCTTTATTCCCAGTTTAAACATGTCTGAAAGGATTTGTGCTTCTGACAGATGAGCATCAGTTGCTGACTACAGCCTGTTCCTCTATAGTGCTCTCCCTGGAGTTACTATGAACCAGCCCAGCTGATGTTAATCTTCAACGGGGTCTACAAACTGAAGACTCTGATAAATAGTTCATTTCCTGAATCCCCCTTCATTTTGTTGGTATTGTCTAGCATTTTTGCCTACTTGCAACTCAGAAAACACTGCAAAAGTAAGCAGGAAGTAGTACAGGCATGTCGCTGGCACACCAGTGTTTTGATTTTCAAATAGCTGATCACCTGGAGTTCTATAGCCTATAAAGCCTCCTTGAGCAGCTTGTTACTATTATGCCTACAGGTTTCCTCAACTTCCAAGGAAGTGACTCCTGGGTGCAAAAGCAAAAGGTTTTTATTGCTAAAAATCAAACCAGATGGGACTTCACTCTGTCAGAAAAGTAAGGTAGTGGCTTAAAATTCTGAGGGGTTTATAACAGGGTAAACAGAAAGTGAAGCTTGAGATCACTATTCTCAGTTCACAAGGTTTCCAAGATAGAGACAGTCCATAGAGTACAAAGTTATTTACAAGGTCTTCACGGATCTAAGTTAATAGAATCCATCATTTGTTTAGGCAAGATTGATAAGCACACCTGAAAGTTTGGGGTTTTTTCTTTGTTTTTACTTCTTCTCCTGAATCAGGGACTTACCTATTGGCAGAAATTCTTGTTCTCATTAATTTTTCCTTGTTCCAATAAGCCCTAATTTTATATCTTTTAGTTATTAATTTTTCCATCACATTACCTCTTTGACACAAACCTTAGATGCCCAATTTTTGGGCCTCCAATAGGTAAAAGAATTCTGTTACAGGTTACTCACATTGCCCCCTATGTATAGGACTTTACTTTGGTTTACTTTTGATATAGCATCTCAACCAGGGAAAAGGTGAAATGTATTCTTTTCTGTACTACTTCCTGCTTACCTTTGCAGTGTTTTCTTGGGTTTGAAATGGCTAAAATGTTATATAAAACAAAACGGGAAAAAAAAAAAAAAGGAGAAAAAGGAGGGTGGATTCAGCAAATTAGCAAATTGCACATTTATCAGAGGCATTAGTATATAGACCCTGTTGAAGATTCACATTGGCTGTGCTGGTTCACAGTAAGTCCAGAGCAGTATTTAGGAGCAGAATGTAGTCAGTAACTGATGCTCATCTGCCAGAAGCACAAATCTGCTGAGACATTGTTAAATTGGGAACATAAGTTTGAGATATATTATCATCACCACTCTGTACTGAAATCTATATTGTAGAAAAAGTAGATATTGGGTATCTGTAAAACAGAAGGAATGTGCTTATGCCTTTGAGTCCTAGCAAAAAGTACAGATTTGGGTTGCAAACTTGTACAATTTTCTTCTGTCAAGAGAGATCCATGTATAGATTGGTCAGTGGTGCCTTAGGCCTGATAAAATATCCTTCATATTTACACTTTGATGACACCAAACATAAATCATAAAACATTGAATTTGTGACTAAACAGCTGGGAGTCCCTGCTAGATTAGCTTAACAGAACTTGATTAAAAGTTAAGCTCTGAATTTTTATATTGTAAATTAATTTTATATATTTTAAGAAGTATATGTCTTGGGCTAGAGAGATGGCTCATTGGTTAAGAGTACTGGCTGCTCTTCTAGAAATCCTGAGTTCAATCCCCAGCAACTACATTGTGGCTCACAAACATCAGTAATGAGATCTGACTACCTCTTCTCGCCTGCAGACATATGAAGGCAGAACACTGTATGCATAATTAATAAATAAATGTTCAAAAATGACTTTTATGATTTTAGATCCTTATTTAGGAGCCATATTAATGCTGCCTAATACTGCCAAGCTGACAAAGTTATGGTTAGCCCAGCCATCAAAACTATCAGATGTGAGAAAAATATAGTTAATTAACTGTTCAATCTACTAAAAAAACTGACAGGGACCATTCTTTATATTTCCTAGCCATAACCAATTGTGTATGGCATTGAGGGAGGAGTTCTTCACTAAATGCAAAATACGAGAGGCTTTTTGTTTGTTTGTTTGTCTTTTCTCTGTGGAAGAGAGACATGGAAAAGACTGACCTTCTTTTGTCTAGGCAAAGGAGGTGCAAATAATTTTTCAGCATCTACAAAGACTAAGCTGGTTCCTGCCTGGCAGTAGACATGGTATTTGAGCATCTTGCTCCCTGGTCAGTGTCATAACAATCCATGCTGCCCCATAATCTTCTTTAGAGGCCTAGGGTCATTGTTAGGATCTGTGATTCTTTGTCTGATATTATTACAGCTGTTTAGTTAACATTTAAATGCCTTATTCTATACAGATCTCTGTAGTATTAGAAATCTTTCTACGTGTATCTGAACAGACAACTTTGTCTCAGGTACTTGTTTTAACCTTAATCATTTAGAAAATGTATAGGCAACAGAGTGAGGTTTATCCCTGTTATTATTCATTAACATTTAGTTTGATTATAATCAACAGTTAATTTATAAGAATGGCTAGTAACTTGTGTTTCTTAACATTTTATAATAGATTAAACAGCTTTTACAAAACTAGGACTTCGTATTGTCAGGTTTAGCTTTAAAAATACTGATTTTAATTTGGAACTCCTTTTAGGGAAACATGAAACATCTATGTGACTCAATTTATCTAAATATTTTACGCTTACCAAATTTAGCAAAAAACAAGGATGCATTGCCTTCTGTATCATAAAAAATGAGAATCTCAACTTTTGGTTAGTATATAGAGCTTACAGCTGTGATCTTATATTTTAGCCCTTTGATATAAGCACAAACATTAACAATATATTAAAAGCACAAATATCCTGTAACCTTATAAATTTAAACATTTAAATATGTTTTCATAAAAAATTACACATCTGATAATGTCTTTTTGTGATATCAAAAATAAAGTGACCTTTATATCTTCAAACACATTATGACCTGGGTGACTGTTAAATTTATGTTAATTTCTAGTGTGACTAACTGTAACCTTTTAATTAGTTTCAATTTTTAACACCATTAGCCAAAAAACAGTATTAATATTATCTACATTAAAAGGACATTTGATTTTCTCATCATCTTAATCAGATGACCAGAGCTCAGAGATGAATTTTGACCTGAGGGCTGTTAGCATTAGACCCCAAAAACATTTAAACCCTTTTTGTGTTTGTTTTATTCTTGTAATAAAACTTAGGTTTATAACAGGAATTACAGATAGAACTTTTTTTTCAGTCCTTTAACATTTAGTAATATTTAAAGAAAATATTCTTTTATCTATCCTATCTTTATGAGTCTAAAGTCCTATATGTAACTTTAATTCTAACTAAGGAAAACTATAACCTTATCTATCAGTCTTCAAGTCCATCAAAGAACATAGAAGGATAATATATAAACTCTAGAATTGAAAGAGACAACTCACCGGGTCAGTTCCAACATTCTTCTGTGATGTTCAATCTCCAGTCTATAGGTCATAGTGTGTCTGGCAGACTTCTCAGCAAAGCAAAACATTTAAAAATGTCCCAGCTGGGTTGGCAGTTTGTCAGTCACTTTTCTCCACATCCTGCAGAATGTCTAGCAGACTCTTTCATGAAGAAGGAACTCTGTAGCAATGTCCATCTTATATCAGAGTCATTTTCCTGTGGGTCCTGCCTGTCCAGTTCATAAAGCATAAAGTCAAACAGTACAGACAAGAACAGTATTTTGCCCAAATGGCTGGTCTTACTATATTAGAGGCAAACTCTAGAACTTTTTAACAAGCACATATAGTTTTCTTTAGAGAAATAAAAGGAACATTTAAACAATTAACCTGGCATGGTCAAAATTTTTAACACATATTACTAATCTTAAATTTATATTTGTAGATATCAGAGCACACAACAGTTTACATCTTCCTATGAACTTTCTACTACTTTTCTTTGAACCTCTATATCTTTTTACATTACCTTTAGTGTCTTTCTCTGATTTTCTCAAACATCGTTATCATAGACAATACTCTCCTTTTCTATTTTCCTTTTTTTCCTCTTATCAGTGACTCTTACTCAGAGGTGTGTGGCTGAAGTGAACATCTTATTTATTTATTTAAATGCTGAGTGTACCTTCTCAGTGTGGTGCCTTCCCCTGAATTTCTCTGCGCCCTCTGCACTCTTAACTCTTGGTTCCTGTTTCTGCTCATGTGTGTACACCAGCTCTCCTTTATTGCTGTTTAATAATGATCAGGAGAAACAAATAGGCTGAATAGATGTTTATTCTGGAGAAATATCGTACAATATAGAAAGAGGAATATGAGCAGGTTCCTTCCTGGTCCCAAGGATACCTCCAGATGTACTCCTGTCCCCATGCTGCAAGCAATAGAGCTCTCTGAGCCCCCTCCTCAGACTTAGTTCCCCCAGGTAATCTCCTGCCCTGTCTCCACAACAATGTGCATGTGAACAAAGTGAATATCTCACTACAGTTCCCCTTTTAGTCTAAGAAAAGATTTAGGCTTGATACAAAAACTATATAAAAAACAGTGAATAACAATTTTGCTCTAATAACTGACTGAGAACTGGGAAGCCAGCATAGGACTGACTCAGGACCACCTGAATATGGGTCTCTGCCAGAAGGACTGAGCAGTCTAAGAGACCTCAGGCAGTGGAGCCAGGATATATCCCTAGTGCACACAAGGACCTTGCGAACACATCCCCCATGGAGGGATAACTGCCTTAACCTAGATATAGGTGAGAAGCCCTAGTTCCTATTTCAAATAACCTGTCAGATCCACATGATTCCAACTGGATGCCATTGCTCTACATATGGAATTGTGGTTGGGGGATAGGAGGGAGGGTGGTTAGGGTGCATGTGAGAGGGCAGAGGGGGTAAAAGGAAGGGAGAGAGGGGAGGAGGGAGAGAGGGAAGAAAAGGGAACTGAGATCAACATGTAAAATAATAAATTAAATAAAAAGAAATTGTGCTCTAACAAAAGGAAAATTGAGAATATACAATCTTAAGACCTAACTATCCAGTCCTAGGGTGAAGTCAAAACAGTGTTTACAATAGAGTTGTCCTAAGCTGGAAAGAATAAGTCTAGAACCTGTTATATCTAACTAGGAAGAGCGAATAATAGTTTTAATAATTTAATCTTCAACCTCATCAAAGACCTGAGAAGGAAAATAACAATACTAGGGGAGGCAGGAAGTGTGGATGGGCAACTTCCAAATGGTGCAGCAAGGACAGAAACAGCATGCTACCTGGACAGTCACCAAAAGGTCTCACAGCAAGGTTGGTACAGCCAGTTTTGGCTAAGGCCTAGAGTACTGGACAGACCACAGCAAAGGCAGGGAGGTAAAAAGGCTGTCTTACCCTGATTTGTCAGGGCTCAGCAGTCTTCTTAGGCCTGAAATCTATTCAGCATTTTGTCTTTGAGTGTATGATAATGAATCACATAAATTTCTAGAGACTTCATTGAATCAGTAAGTCCCTTGCTTTCTCCAACTACTAAAGATTCCATATTTTTAATATTCTCATTCTTTAGAAAAATCTGAATGAAATGTAAACTGCCTTCCAGACACAAAGTTCTATCTGCTAGCTTTCAATTAATCCTCAGACATGGAACAGATTCTGCTAGTCTTTGCATCTGATGTTCCAGGTTTTAACTGTATTAGCAGCTCTGTTCAACCAGGAATCAGCTGTTCCTGTCAGCATGTTAATGCATTGCATTGTTTCTGTTTTGATTTTTGAAGCATTAGACATAAAAAAAAAATTCTGTTTTCTAGTTGGTCATTTTTATGTTCCATGTTTTGTATTCTATCTGTCAGCTCTCTATTTGCATGTCTAATATTCTGAATCTTTTTCTCTAAGTATTCTATGTTTGTCTTCTATTTTTAAGCTCTCCATTTTCATTTTCAATATTCTAAACAATTGTTTCCAAACATTGTATGTTTTCTGTTCTGTTTTTCATCCTTCTATTATCATTTTCAATAGACTGAACTGTTTTTCTAAGCATTCTATGTTTTGCCTTCTAATATTGTCATTTTCAATATTCTAAACCTTTTTCACCTTCTATGTTTTCATTCTAATTGTCAGCTCTCCATTGTCATTTTCAATATTCTGCATTTGGTTTTTTAGCTCTCTATTGTTATTTTCCATATTTTGAACCCCTGTTACTAAGTCTCTGTTGGTTTTTAAAATTTTCTTATTGTTTGCTTTAAGCTCAAACCATTTAGAATATCTTAATGTTGATACCCATTGCTATTACAAAAACAAAATGTATATATTGGTTAAGCCATGATTTTTCTTATGTTAAAATTCCTTCTATATTTGAAGTAAAAGAATTTCTAAAGTCTTGAATCATAAGATTATCCACCCTAGGTATGGAACAATTGATCTCATATTATATCATCTTAAATGGTGAAGAAGTTTGCAATTACCTTAGGTATAATTCTGCTGTCCTCGAACTTTGATGGTTTTAGTTGTTGATCTCAATTTGTGGTGGAAGTGCCTGGCGGTGTCCCACCAAATTGCATCTGGCAGCAGACAATCCTTCTGATCGTTGTCCCTGTAGAATAGCTCTTAACAAACTAAGGCAAGCAAAATTTTGTTAAACTCATGAGTGAAAGGAGCTTTGTGCAAATTTCTAGGACCCCCAGGGCTAACAGGTGTTGCCACTTACTGGCGCCTTTGGGCCACAGAAAACACACAAGCTGGGCAGGCGCCATGTGCACCACAGCTGCAAATGCAAAGTGAGGAATAGACAAAAATGAGAAGCAGTGAGTGCTTTCTCAGTGCCACAGTGGATGTAAAGTTTTAGGGCAGTGGCAAATGTTCCACAAGCTGTGGTGTTTCCACCTGGTTACTCAAGGAACCCTGCCCATTCGGGGATGGTGTGAGAAGTGAGCGGAGTCTGCCACCTTGGTGTAAACCAGGTCCGGTAAAAATCCGGATTCCGCTTCTGACACCAGATATTGATGTTCGATAAGGATCAGGAGAAAAAAATAGGCTGAATAGATGTTTATTCAGGGAGACATAACTTACAACATATACAGATGAACTCCAGCAGGTTTCTGGTCCCAGAAATCTGTTCCTGTGCTGCCGGAAAGAGAGCTCTCTCAGTATCCTCCTCAAAATTCATTCCCTGGGTCACATCCGGCCCTGTCTCCACCCCCCAATGGGCGTGGTCTATGCCACAGGCTGGGACAAGGTGAATATCTCACTATGAATACTGAATGCTGCCATTAAATTCATATGTCAAAATTTAGTCAACCAATGGTGGGGCAATGGCAGAGGTGTTCTATTAATATGTACAAAGAGTAAATAGGAATTGCTTCCCCTAATACTAAAGACACTCCATAACTGCACATATTATCTGCCTTAAGGAATCACATATTTGCATATATTCTCTGCCTGAAGGGTGTCTATAAGCCTGTATGTGCCCACATATATTGCTTTTAGATAGGAGATATTCACCATAGGCCCAGACAGCCTATGGTAAGAAAGGTAATATATTAGGGACAATAGATGTTATTTGTGCTCTCTGTACCCATGACAAGTTGGAATGGGATCCCATATAGTATTTCAAATGGGACAGGAAGTCAGAGTGTGTTCCAGAACTGTCATAGCCACTCAGAGAAGCTTTTACATGGAATTAGATGATGAGATCCATCTTTAACTACTTGGTGGCAGTGCACATGTTTAATATCAGAACTAAGGAGGCTGTCAGTAATCAAAAATGAAATACAATAATAAAACAAAACACATAAGGAAGAATTAGATTCACCTTAATATGAGTCACACCATCTGGTGGTATCCTGCATGTATAAAGGGAATTGAATGAGTAGGCTCTCCTTCAGTTGCTCCTTGCCCTATCTATGACTACCAAGTTTATAACTTTACTAGCTTTAGAGCTTTCTTCTTTGGACTTTAAGAGTATAACGATGACCAGGTGAGACATGCACCCTGGTGATTTAAACAACTGCTGTGGTCTTCAGATTCCCATTGCTGGCAGCCATTTTTGGACTACCTGGACCACAGCCTCTGAGACATTATAATAAATCCACATTATACATATATGGAGAGATTCATCCTACCATGCCTGTTTAAGCAGAGAACCTTGAAAAATGAAGTTACTTTTTGCTTTCTTTTGATTTTAACCTGCTACTGAACATGTGTCAACTAACAATATTGCTCACAAATGCAAACTTCCTAGTTCTGTTCCTCTCCAAGTATTCAATTTTCTAGGAAGACTACTTTTTCCATTACTATGCATTTTCCAAGCATTTACTCTGATTTTCAGTGATAAAACTCCTTCATTCGTAGAGCCATCATCCAGCTTTCTAGGAGGAAAAAGTGATACTATCTTGTTTGTCATCTGAATGCAGCTTCTCTTTACTGATTTAGGCCAGTGGTGGTCCAGTTTTTCTTCTAGAGAAACACATAGTTCAGCCAGTTGGGCAAGATTAGCCCAGATGACAACTGTTTGAAAAGGTAAACACTGTTGTGTTGAGAGTTTGGCTGAGCAAGCAAGACATCTGTTTAGGTCCTGACTCATAAAGAAGGAACATAGCTCCTTCTCAAACAAATCAATGAGCTTAGGAGATTCATTATCAGCCTGGTGACCTAGACTTAGACCCTCAGGTATTGACAATGAAATAGATTCAGTCCTTTAACATAATGAAGATGCTTAGGAGAAAATGCAATTGTTTAAATCCAGGGCCTTGGTGGAGGTGTTGCTTCATATCTTGTGAACACTACTTTTCCCACCACATGGAGCTGGGGTTATCGGTCCCAAGGGCACTGAGGGCTTATTCAGTAAAGTTCCTCAGATGCACTGTGTTCTCCTCATGATACAATGCATGAGGAGCCTTCGCATGAGCTGGTCAAATTGAAAGATGACTCCTACTGACTTCCTAAAAGTCTCCCATTTCTTCCATCTCCCCCTGAAAGTAGGCAACTGGAAGATATTCCTGATAAGAAGATTACTTAGAATAAGACATAAGTCAAGCAAGACATCCCTTCCCCAGGTTTAATCTTTTCTTTCTTCTGCCTTTCCTCTTTCACTCATCTTCACACACCTCTACCCCAAGACCTGTCAGTGAAGTGTGAACATCTCTTTCATGTTACTCATATACTATTAAATAATTATGGTACTAATTTTCTGTTGAAGAATTTAATTGCCTTCCTGGCCTTACTTGCTGTTTCTTATTAATATTTAAATTCTTCAAAGTTTCAGTTGTAATCTGACCCTGAAAGAATTTTAAAATGGCATTACCTATGTAATGCAAAAGTCTGCTTTATAAGCCAGGTTTGTGGCTGTGCTTTCCCTTTAACCCCAGTACTCAGGAGACCCAGGCAGCCGATTTCTGTGAGATTGACACAAGTGTCATAAACACAGCTAGTCTCACTACAAACAGCCAGTTCATGCATCTGGGATAGCTCCTGGTTGCACTGCCAGGGTTCCTTGAATGGATCAATTCAAATAATTATCACAGACATTCACAGGGTTTAGTCTGATGAAAGGAAAGTCCTCCAACTCTCAGTCCACAGTCTGTGAGTGCTACTAAAAGAGGATTAGGGGATGGGGGATTGTGGGAGTGGGCTTTTCTAGTTAGAAGAAGTATGTCACTGGATGTGGGCAGAGACAGGCATTGATGTTTCTTATATACAGGATGCTGGCCAGTGTGTTGGTGAACATTCTGTTAGCTCTGAGTGAAGATTTAAGGACACTAACCCTCAGTACCACATTCACCTGCAGGCTGCCTTGCCCCACCCATAATGATTATTAACTGAATCTTTGAAATATTAAGTGAGACAACTCAAATAAATGTTTTCTTTTTAAGAGTTCCCATGGTATGTAGTATCTCTTCACAGCAATAAAATCCTAACAAAGACAGATGTGGGTACCAGGGGCTAGGATATTTCTGTGAGAGGCTGGCCCTATCATAAAATTT
Organism: Phodopus roborovskii; assembly: GCF_943737965.1. Taxonomy (NCBI): domain Eukaryota; kingdom Metazoa; phylum Chordata; class Mammalia; order Rodentia; family Cricetidae; genus Phodopus; species Phodopus roborovskii. The sequence continues at coordinate 90,563 of NW_026125614.1, forward strand.
CTTTGATTATTTTTTTATGAGTATAGTTGATCTGCTAGCTTGTGTCTCCCGTTATGTCTATTCATTTTGATTTTTTTTTCCGTCAGTGCTATAGGCTTTTAAAGGGCCAAGGAAATGTCTATGTGAACTTCCAATTCAGTTTCCTTCTAAGGGAAACTTGATGAATACATTATAATGTCCATGCAATGAAATAATGTGGGAAGCACCAGAATTATATGACTATATTGTCAAAGAAGCAGATATTTACAATGTGTTTATCACACTTCCTGTTTAACACAGTTATGATGTAGGACTCTGCATCGACCCCTGAGAGAACTTGAGCAAGCCTGAAGCTGTTGGCTAGAACTCCTTGCCCCAAGGCTGTTTTGGTACTCCTCCTGTTTTGATAGCAGACCTCATGACAACACACCTCATAACAACACACATCTCGTAGGGAGGAGCTAAGCCTAAAATTCCTGTAATTTTCCACTGTGCTGTAAGTCAGTATTTAAGACCATTCTTTCCCCTCAGTAAACTGCATTTGGCATTTGGTGTTCCGTCATTGCCATTGAATGAATGACCCTCTGTCTTGTCTTTATTTCAATCTCTAGGCCTTTGCCCGATTTGTGGAACACATCCTGGCACAGGTGCTACAAGTGTAGGTCCCACCAAGATTGGGAAAGAAAGGATCATCTATGAGATCACCCTTGAAAGCTGGCCCGCAAAAGTAAGTGAATGAGGGTGTATTGAAGGATGAGTGCCAATAACTGTAAGGAAATGCTCAGTGGACTATTAGTGGCCCTATTGAAAGACAAGGCAATAGGACTAAAACAAGACAGGTAAAGAATACATTGCAACAATTTAAAAGAAAAAATGGCAGAGATGAATAGGACTTTGAGGAATTACAAGATTTAGAATCTGAACAATCTATCAGGGGAAAAGAGGGATCCTAACTAAGAGATGATAGTCATGCTATAACTGATGAACTGGATACTTTGGAATCAGAAACTGAAGCTGGTGAGCGCATATGCCAACTGCCAAGACACAATCCCTTTTGCGATTCTGATTCTTTTTGTAGGTCCTCTGTACTTCCAGTGTTAAAGGAAGAGGCCAAAAATTTAATAACCAAGGTAGAAGCATCAGAAAAGGAAAGAAAAGTGTTTCCAGTGATTGAGACACTGAATCTGGAGGATACCATGGTAAGGGAGCACAGCCCATTAAATTTTAAGTATATAAAACAGCTTAAAGAGGCTTTCACTGTTTATGGGCCCCATTATCCTTTTACTCAGACAATTTTTGATTCTTTTGCAGCATTAAATTTCACCCTTAGTGATTGGATGCAGTTCTATAGACTTGTGCTGAGTGGGGGTGACTATTTGCTCTGGAGAGGCAAATTTCAAGAATTTTGCAAGGAAACCACACAAAGTAATGCTGCTACTGGATTTCCTGCTAGGAATTTAGATATGCTCACACGCACTAGGCAATATTCTACACTTGCAGCTCAAATTCTTTTTGACCCAACAGTCCAGGCACAAAATGCTGTTGCTGCTACTAGACCTTGCAAAGCCCTGCCTAATAAGGCTGCAGGAGATCAACTATCTAAGGTATGGCAGGGACTGTCTGAGCCCTATTCAGATTTTTCAGACCGCCTCCTACAGCTGCCAGGCAACATATTTGGTGATGTTGGAAATGCCATGCCCATTGTTAAACAATTCACATTTGAAAATGCAAACAAGTTTTGTAAAGAGGCTTTAAGTCCCCATAAGGCCAAAAGTCTTAATGAGTATGTATGCATATGTTGGGACATAGATCCTCATCACATTATGGGCCAGGTTATAGCTTCAGTCATGCAAATAGGTGGGAAGGATGGAGGAGCCAGACAAAAGAATTGCTTTGTGTGTGGACAACCAGGATATTTCAAAAGGAATTGCTGTGGCTCCAGCATGTAGTACTCAGTTTCCTAAATGGTCAGCTGATAGACATACAGGTCTTTTTTCAACTTTTGTAATAACTCATAACTCTGTTAATCTTTGGGGAAGAGATGTGCTTTGGCCATGTGAGCAGTTCTTACTACTGAGCCTGTGAAAAATATGCTGGCTGACCAAGGGTATATACAAGGAAGAGGACTGGGTAAATTCCCCCCAAGGTGACCCTCAGTCTGATGTATCTAAAAATTTAATTATCAAAAGCACGTGAGATCACTCTGAGCTGGGAAATTTTCCCTAGGGGCTATTGCTATGCACCTTGGTCCCATTTCTATTATCTGAAAAACTGATGCTCCAGTGGGTGGAGCAATGGCCACTATCTATTGAGAAATTACAGGCTGCACATCAATTTCTAAAGGAACAATTAGAGGCAGGACATATTGTTCCTTCTACTTCCCCATTGAATACTCCAATCTTTGTTATAAAGAAAAAAATCTGGAAAATGGAGACTCCTACAAGATTTCTGAGCTGTTAATGATTGCATGCAAATTATGGGAGCCACATACCTGGCTTACCATCCCCTGTAGGTATCCTCAAGGTTATCATTTGTTATTTATAGAGCTAATAGATTACATTTTTAGCATTGCCTTGCATCCTGAGGGTAGTGAGCGATTTGCATCTGGCATACCTTCTATTAATTTTAAAAAAGCCTTATAAGAGATATCAATGGGTGGTGTTGCTTCAAGAAATGGCCAATGACCCACAATTTGTCAAATTTATGTATCATTGGCTATTGCCTCCATTACAGAGAAATTTCAATCCCTGTATATTTTACATTATATGAATGATATTTTTTTAGCCAGCCCGGATTCTAAGGAAATGAAAGAGGCTTTTGGAGAAATACAACATAATCTTCAACTAGCTAGCTTAAGAATAGCCCCAGAAGTGAAAGAATTTCCCTATCAATACCTTGGTCACCTATTGTTATATTCTGGTATCAGTCCTCAAAAGATTACTTTAAGCCTGGATAAACTGACCAAAATTAATGATTTTCAAAAATTATTGGTAGATACAAATTGGGTTTGATCTAGTTTGGCCCTAACCACTGGACAGCTTAGACCCTTATCTGATATTTCACAAGGAGATTCTGATCCCACTTCTCCTCACTCCTTAATGCCTGCTGCATGAGAATACATACAATATTTGGCAAATGGATGTCACTCACCTGCCTTAAGCTAGAAAATTAAAATATATGCAAGTTTCTGTGGATACATATTTTAAGGTGGTTTTTTGCATCTCTAACCTGGGGAGAAAAGATTAAAGATGTCATGTCTCATTGTTTACAGGCCTTTGCCTATATGGTGTTCCTGATATCTTAAAAACAGACAATGGCCCCACATATGCTAGTCATCGCTTCTTGGCCTTTTGCAAGGAACATCATATCAATCATGCATTTGGCATCCCACACAACTCTATGGGACAAGCCATCGTAAAACACACTCATGCCACACTTAAACAATATTTTAATAAAATAAAAAGGGGGGAATAGAGGCTCTTCCTCAATTCTCAATTATCCACTATACTTTTTAATTTAAATTTTTTGACTGTAGATAAAAATAACTTGCCTGCCATGGAGAAACATTGGAACAAACCCTCCCAAACATTGGGATGGGTCAGGTGGAAAGACATAATTACACGACTATGGCAACCGCCCACCCCCACTATTAGCTAGGGTCTGAGGGGCTGTTTGTGTTTTTCCCCCAGAAACAGAGAAACCTATTTGGATACCAGAACAACATGTTCGTCCTGTGGATCCTAATCAGGATCCTAATCCTGTACTGGAATCCCTGGCCCATGTAGGCACAAGTGGTTTGGGCCTTGGTGAGGAACCCCACATCCTGATGCCAGTTAGTCAGGAGAGAACATTCCCTGCGACTACTGGTTGCCAATGTGCCAATAGAAACTTCATTACTGAGTAATTTGACCTTCCTGACTCAGGGGAGCATTGGCTTCCAGAGAATGCTAACTTTTTCTCAATTGCCCAATGGGTGATTCTTGTTTTTATGCATAGCTTTGTGTAATGCCTCCCTTGATGATTTTCACCCCAATGCCAGCATGAGCAATTGCTGGGGACTCAGAGAGGTCCTATAACATAAACTTCCAGCAGGAACAGGAAGATGCTGCTATGTGGCCCCTATATCAGGGCCCCTATGCTGGAAGCTCCCCAGGAAGTTATGACTTGCATATGCACTTGTCTTGGAGACACTGTGCTCCACCTTTAAAGGATCCTTGGGGGATGGGAAAATCTTTCAATAGTTCTTCCACAACCTTCTTCCTGAGCAATTTATGGCCCCCGTGGGACACCAGTGCCTTGGTAGTTCGAGTTCCTCACCTTGCCCCAATGATAATGGAAGACCGAGTGGGGGGGAGAAGAAATTATCCTCTACAGCCAAGAAGGGACTTTGATTTCACTGCTGCCATCATTCCTGTCATTGCTGTGTAGGTGACTGTCCCTGTCATTGCAGGGATTGCTGTCGCTCAGTTCGCTGCCAATGTAGAGACTGTTAACCAGCTGGCGGGCAGAATCAGTGAAGCCTTAACTGCAGAGAATTCCCTGCTTGAATGCTCTTATTGGATTTGGACTCTCATATTCAGTTTTGACTTAAATCAGCAAACTGCCTCACTTCAGGAACAATTAGGGGTTTTGGGTTGGTATAGCAGGCCTCCTGCTTTCATTCTGTCATTCCTCTTGTATCACCTTGATTGGAATGCAAATGTCTCTGTAGGGGTCAACAGCCTCAATGCTGGCAGGGCCTTGTCTTTTGTAAATTTTACCAGTGTTTTGGCTGACCAGAGAGTAGAGGTCAATAAGCAGATGGCAGGTGAAATGCCATGGCCCAGATTGGAGGTTGGTCACAGGTTTTGAATGGCACATTGTCTCTCAGCAAGTTTGAGCCAGTATTGGTTGGGGTAGGGATTCTTGTGCTATGGATGGTCTGACAGTTCTTTTCACAAAAGAAACACAGTTTGGCCCATGGCTCTCCCAATAATCATGAGGTCTGTTAACAGATGCTGCAGAAATGAGGTACCCCCATGACGGGCAACTTGCAGTGAAGCCCCCCCCCAGCCTAAAACATGAGGTTGCTGGGGCCCCTGGAAGTCCGTTAAGGGGGTGCCACACTCTGCGAGACCTAAGCTAGGGGGTCTCTAATACAAAATAAAAAAGGGGGGAATTGTAAGAATTAAGACCTAGACTAAGAATTTACTCCCCCTCCTTCTGCCCTCAGGGCAGGCATCAGTAACAGCTGGAAAACAGGAGACATGTTTTGTAATGCAAAATGCTATTGTTCCTTTGGCTTCTGCAACCCTGAATGCACACTAACCTGTTCTTGGAACCTGAGATGACTAACCACAGGCTCTGGTTCCCCCTCCTCCATCTAGTGCTGTGGTATATAAGCTTAGCCCCCCAGACTAAAAGGAAAATAATGAAGAACCTTCTTAATATAAAGCAAGAGTCCTGTGTTCTCAACATCTACACAATCCCCAGCTTCTCGGGCTTTGACCGCAGTGCAGGCGCCACACAGAGATGTGTCATTAGATAGCTACACATGTGGTTAAGCGCCAAGTCACACAAATAAGCCTTTAGTTAGCCCACCCACACAAAGCCACTTGTTGCTACATACACTCAGTCACAAATTAGTCACACACCTAAGACTTTAGTTAGCCATACAGGTAGGAAATGAAGTATGCAAGGTCATCCATAAACAGGCAGCAGTGGGACACAGATTTAATCCCTCCTCTGAGGAGAAAGATACATGTATCTATTAACTCAATGCCACTCTGGCCTACTAGAGAAAGAGCGATTGGAGAAAAAGGGAGAGAGTTAGGGAGATATCTACAGAGAAACATAGGGAGAGGAAGAGGGAAAGCCATTAATAAGGGGAGAGAGGGAGGGAGAGAGAAAGACTCCACCTAAAAGAGAAACTGCTAACAGAAATGTTATCCCAGCATTGAGATGGCATGCCTTTAATCCCAGCACTGTCTATGGTGAGATAGGAGGGATATGGCTGGACAGAGGGAATATAATGTGGGAGGAGACAAGAGGGCTTGCAGTGAGGGTGTTCAGTCTGAGCAGTCATTCTGAGCTTTCATAAAGACAGCCGTCAATCGAGAAGGCCTTGTGACAACAGGATCGCTCCTTTGGTCTGAACACTGGTAGAGGTAAGAACTCTAGAGGCTCACATGGCTGTGCTTCTGAGATCCATCAGCTTTCACCCTCTGAGAGCTGACTCCAAATTTTATTATTAATATCTATCAGAACTTGTGCTGCAAATGTTGTTCTCTCTAGGGAAGTGTGAATTTTTTTGAAGTCAGTATAGGCAAGTTTTCAACATATTAAAAATATGTTATTTTGATTTTCAAAACTATCAATTATCGGTATCTTTTTAATATCTGATTTAAGTGCATTATTGCTTTTATCTGTGATTGTTTAATGCTGTCCCATATTTCTAGGTTTTACGTGTGGGAAGGCAAAGAGGCGTGTTTCATTTCCTTTCTCTAATGTGATGATGATTATTTATTTCTGTGTAGAAAATTCTCCTGTAGTTTAGGCTTGCCTCATTAATGTAATTGATAATTGCACTAAACTTTTTTTTTTAATTTTGGCCGAAAATTTTTTCTACAGATACTCAACCATTTATAGAATGTAACAAATAAGGACGATAAATATTGTATTCTCAAAGTAAGCTGCTTCCCCTTTTTAGAGAAATCTTGATCAAATATCAGTTCCCTTTAAGTTGGTTGCAGTTTTTTGTGGGGGGGGAATATATGACAATGGCAGGCAATAATTTTAGTCAATAGAAATGTAACATCTCAAGGGCAACAATGAGGGAAATGTCAGGTAACAGTGCCTTAGAGCCTAACGGATTTTAGGGGAAAAAAAAAAAAAAAAAAAAAAAAAAAAAAAAAAAAATATATATATATATATATATATATATATTTTTTAACATGTTGATCCCAGTTCCCACTCCCTCCCTCCTGCTGACACTCCCCCCCCCACTTGTACCCTGACCTCCCTCCCCTCCCATCCCACAATGCACATTCCACAGGTAGGGCTATGCTATCCAGGTGGGGTCATGTAGATCTGTCAAGTAATTTGAAGTAGGGACTAGGACTTCTCTCACTAGGTTAAGGCCATATCGCTCCATGTGGGATGTGTCTGCAAGGTCATTTTGTGTACCATGAATACATCCCGGGCCCACTCTATCAGGTCCCTTAGACTACTCAGTCCTTCTAGCTGAGATCCATATTTAGTGGGTTCTGAGTCAGTCCCATGCTGTATTCCCAGCTATAAATCGGGGGGGGCCAATTAGCTCCTCCTAGTTCAGGTCAGCTGTCTCTAGGTGTTGGTGCAATCTGCTCTTGTTGTCACTCTCTACATCTGGATTCTAGTATGACTCACTGTTTAGTTATGGGTGTTTTATTCTGTTTCAAACAGGGACTAGATCAGGACCCCATGATGGTGGATAAGTCAGTTGTTGATCGCACTATTAGGGAAGGACATTTATGGTGGCCTTTTCATGGTTGCTCTAATTATTAGTTGGAATCAGCCTTGTAGGTCTCTAGAACTTTATTTTGGTTCAGTTTTCTCTTCAAACCAATAATGGCTGCCTCTTTATGTTCCCTCTGTCTCTCTGTCTCACTGCCCTCTCTCTCTCTCTCTCTCTCTCTTCTGTCTTTATTCCTATGCAGACTGAATCTTCCTTGTCACACATGCTTTCCTCTCTTCCCTTTCACTTTCTCCTATTTCTTTCTCCATTCACTGCCCCCTACCAATTCCCATGTGCTCTGGGGATCTTCTCCTTTCCCCCCATGTCTGAGGGACCTTATAGGAATCTCTGTAGTCTTCTACACACCGCCATCCAATTGTTCCAGCACCATTTGTTGAATATGCTGTCCTCGCCCCCATTGTATAATTTTAGCTGTTTTGTCAAAAATCAGGTGTTCATAGGTGCGTGGGTAAATATCGGGATTTTCAATTTGATTCCATTGGTCTACCTGTCTATTTTTTGCCAATACCAGGCTATTTTCAGAACTATATCTCTGTAGTAGAGCTTAAAGTCAGGAATGATGATGCCTCCTGAAGTTCTTTTATTGTAAAGGGTTGTTTTGGCTATCCTGGGTCTTTTGTTTTTCCATATAAAGTTGATTATTATCCTTTCAAGGTCAGTGAAGAATTGTGGTGGGATTTTAATGGGGATTGCATTGAATCTGTAGATTGCTTTTGGCAAGATTGCCATTTTTATTATGTTTATTCTACCTATCCAAGAACATGGGACATTTTTCCATTTTCTGGTATCTTCTTTAATTTCTTTCTTTAGAGCCACAACGTTCTTATTATATATGTCTTTTACTTGGTTTTGTAAGCATTACACCAAGATACACCATTGTCCCATATATTAAGGGAGCATAGTTTAGTCTTATGTAGTTCCCCCGTTATCAAATCAGATTCTGTGATCTCTCACTAGCTTGGGTCAGCTTATTTGGCAGGTTTTGCCATCATAGTCTTGAGTGCTTTGTTTTTATTATTGCTCCTTCCTCCCTGTGATTGTACTCCAGGAGCTTGGCCAAATGATTACCTGTGCATTTATTCATATGTTTCCTATCTGTTTCTGCAAGAGTGTAATTGATTCTCAGCGTGTTTTAGATTGTTGTTTGGGTATTATCTACTCTTATATGTTCTACACACTTATGATTACTGTATATATTATGTATCTTTCTGAATTTTGGGTACTTCTCTTGGTGAGTTATTTTGGTTCTGTCCATGTACCCTAGAAATTTTAGGATGTTACTGTTTTTGATCACTAAGGAGTATGCCATTGTGTACATACTCTACATTCTCTTTATCTGTTTTTCATTTGATAGTCATATAGGTTGTTTCCAAGATCTGGCTATTATGAAAAATGTGGCTATGAACATAGATAATCTGTGGTATAGTTGAGCATGCTTTGGGTATACTACTTACATCCATATATTGTTTACCTAGTCTTGTCCCATTGCCACACAAGCCCCAAATAACACACAGAGACTTTGTATTTTATATAATACGGTTGGCCTGTTACTTGTTTTTTCTTGGCTAGCTCTGTCTTAATTATTAACCCATTTCTGTTTATTTAAATATTTCCACATGGTTATCTTACTGAGAGCCGGCTGGCGTCCTGCTCTCTCCCAACTCCATCTTGACTCCTCCTTCCTCCTTCCCTCTTTCCTCTTTGTCTCCTAGTCCCGCCTCTCTTGCTTTCCTATTGGCCAACAGTGCTTGATTACTTAACCAGTATGAGAAACATATTTACAGCATGACAGGTCCCATCACTGTTGATGCTTTATCTATGTCGAAAACCCATATATGAGTGAGTACATACCATGTTCCTCATTTTTTTTTACAGGGTTACCTCATTCAGGATGGTTTTTTCAAATTCCCTCCATTTGCCTGTGAACTTCAAGCTTCCAATTTTTTCCCCACACAGAGTAGTATTTCATTGTGTTAATGTGCCACGACTTTGTAATCCATTCTTCAGTTGACTGGGCATCTAGGTTGTTTTCAGGTTCTTGCTACAAACATAGTTGAACAGATCTTTTTGTTGTATGGATGTGGTTCATTTAGATATATGCCAACTAGTGGGATTGCCTGATCCAGTAATTGACTGATTTTGATTTTACTGAGCAACCACCATAATTCTCTCCCAAAATGGCTGTACAAGTTTGCACCCCAACAGCATTCAAGGAGGGTTCCCCTTTCTCCACATCCTCTCCATCATAAGTTGTCATTGGTGTTAATAATTCTTAGCAATTCTACCAGGAGTAAGACATTATCTAAGAGTTGTTTTTATTTGCATTTCCCGGATAGCTAAGGATGATGAGCACTGTCTTAAGTGTCTTTCAGCCTTTTCTATTTCCTCTATTGATAATTTTTTATTCAGTTCTGTACCCCCATTTTTTAAAATGGTGATTTGGTGTTTTGGTGACTAGCTTCTTGTTTTCTCTATATATTTTTGAGATCATCTCTCTGTCAGATATAGGGTAATAGAAGACCATTTGCCAGTCTCTGGGCTGCTGTGTGATCTTACCAACTGTGTCCTTTGCCTTACATACGCTTCTCAGTCTTTCTGCAGTCTTATATACACACCGACAGCCAGTTATGCCAGCAAAATTTGTTAAAGATGTGATCCTCTTCCCATTGTATACTTTTAGCTGTATTGTTTTGTCAAAAATCAGATGATCGTAGGTGGGAGGGATATTATCAGGGTTTTGATTTAATTCCTTTTGTCTACCTATATATTTTTGTGTCAATACAAAGCTGTTTTCAGAACTATAGTTCTATAGTACAGCTTCAAGTTGACAATGGTGATGCATCATGAAATTTGTTTATTGTACTTGGTTGTTTTGGCTATTCTCAGTCGTTTGTTTTTCCATTTAATATAGGTTATTATACTTTCAAGGTAAGTGGATAATTCTGCTGGGATTTTGGTGGGGATTGCAATGAATTTTTAGATTTCTTTTGGCAAGATTTCTATCTTTACTATATTTATCCTACATATCCATATGCATGGTAGATCTTTCTGTTTTTATGGTATCTTCTTTAATTTACTTCTTTAAAGTGAAAGACCTAAAAAGTAATGTTAATGATGGACTAACCTAGAAACCAATATCTGTTCCTTGGAATTTGCTAGCTTCCTCTCACAAGGCACTGAGATAAGAAGAATTCACACTGCCCCTTCCTTTCCTGTGAGTCAACAGGTGGTAAAATAGGGTCAAGAGATAGCTGTAACTCTGGTTTGCCCAGACAAGATTAATTAGCACACCTGAGGCCCTAAGGTCTGCTGACCCTAATAGCACACCATCCGGCCTCCAAGGGTCAGGTACTCAATGGACAGAGGGTCCCACCCCCTCCCTTAAGCTTGTGGGGTTGCTTTTAAAAACACCTGGGCCCAGGGGAGGGCTTCTCTCTAGCCTGCATGCTGGAGGAGCCCCGTTTGTGCAAACGTTTCCTGTTCATTAAAGCCTCTTGCGTTTTGCAGCAACTGGACTGGACATTGACTTCTTGGGGTATCGACCGAACCTGGGAAGACTCCTCATTCTGAGGGTCTTACAAAAGACCCCAATATTCTTGCTATATAAATCTTTCACATGTTTGGTAAGCATTAGTCAAACATAATTTATGTTGTTTGTGGCTATTGTAATGGGTAATATTTCTCTGATTTCTATCTGAGCCCCTTTGTCATCTGTATATTGTAGTATATTGTAGGGCTACTGATTTTTTTGATCTTCTCTTGTATCTTGCTCGTTTGCAGAATGTTTATGTCAGCTGTAGCAGTTCCCTGGTAGAGCTTTTTGTGTCCTTTATGTAAACTATCATATCATGTGCAAATAATGATAGTTTGACTCTTACTTTCCAATTTGCATCCAGTCGATCTCTTATTGTTGTTTTACTCCTTTTGCAAGAACTTCAAGGACAATATTGAAGAACTATGGACAGAGAACAGACTTATCTTGTTCCTGATTTTAGAGGAATCACCTTAAGTTTCTCTGCATTCTGTTTGATGTTGACTGTTGGTTTACTGATTATCCCTGTCTCTCCAAGACCTTTATCATGAAATGGGGTTGAACTTTATCAAAGGCTTTTTCAGCATCCAGTAAGATGACTCACATGGTTTTTCTTTTTCAGTTTGTTTATATGGTTGATCACATTGAGTAGATTTTCAAATGATAATGTAGAGAGCTGCGAAGTGCCATGCTTTAAAGATGGCACTGGCTTCCCCCACTTCCAACTTCCAGATGGTGAGCGCTCTCTGTCATAAACAAGTCCTTATTTGGCTAAGCCTGTTCCCAGCATGCCTGCTTCCCTATAAGAGCATCCTATCTGCAGGGTCCACATTGCTCACTAGCGTTGGTCTGCACAAGGGGATTTAACTCTGTTTCCCTGAGTTAGAAGAAGAAGCATGTTCAAGGATCATGATTAAACTGCTAGAAGATCTCCCTGAGTTGTGTCTTCCTTGTTGATTGAGGTTGGGTGTGACATGATAAACCATCCCTGCAATGCAGGAATGAAGCCTCCTTTGTCATTGTGGATGACTTCCTCATGTGTGCCTGGATTTGATTTGCTAGTGTTTTATTGAGGCCTTTTTCATTCGTGTTCATGAGGGATATTAGTCTGTAGTTCTCTTTCTCGTTTGTATCTTTTTGTATCTTTGGTACCTAGGTACTTGTGGCCTCATACAGTGTGGTAATATGCCTTCTGTTCCTATTGTGTGGAACTATTGAGGAATATTGGTATTTGCTTTTCTTTGGATTTCTAGTAGAAGTCTGCACTGCAGCCATCTTGCCCTGGGATTCTTTTGGTTGGGAGGGTTTTGATGACTGCCTCAATTGTGTTAGAGTCTATTGGTCTATTATCCAGAGGTTCCTCCTCCCACATCAGTTGGTGAGACATGGGGAGGCCTGCCTGGGACCCCAGGCCCTGTACCATAGTGCACTACAGGACAGCCCAATAGAAGGGACAACATGCCTTCTATCCAATCCACCAAAACCTTGGAGAAAAGAGAATTTGAGAGAACGTGTGGGAGGGGGCATAGAGAGCTTGAAGATTGCACTGAGCATGCCCTGTTCTCGGAGCCAGAAGTGGAGAGCAGGTCATGAGCAGTGTGCTCATGTTTGATTGGGGGTGGTACGTGGGGGAAGGGGTTGGAGCTAGGCAGGCGGGGATGGTGTGCATGGGCTAATGTGTTTATAGGGTTTTCTAAATGGCCTGTCAAAGTGCACTATTAATGGCGAAAGGCTACATTATCGGGCAGGGGGAATATGAGTTGTGAGGTGTGTTGCACATGGCATGGGCCAGTCGGTAGCTCCAGGAGGGCATAAAGGGGGCTTTTAGAGACAAATCAGGTGAAAGGGGAAGCGGATGGAAAGGAAGATGCAGGGATGGGGGGGAGCGATTGAAAGCATGCTTTGCCCATGCTAGCTAGGGCTAGCCACATCAGAGTCTCAAGGATGACAGTGTCTCTGCCCCTTGACATAATGATCTCAAGGCAGCTAGATATGGGGAGGCCCCCCTGGGACCCTGGGCCCTGCACCACAGTGCACTACAGGGACAGCCCAAGTGAAGTGACAATGTGTTCTAACCAATCCACCAGAACCCATACAACCTAGGAGAGAGAGAATTTGAGAGCTCCTGGGGAAGGGGCAGAGAGAGCGTGAGGCTTGCACCTAAGCATGCTCTGTTCTAGGATACCAGGTGGGGCTGAAGCACTGCACCATCCACCACAACCAGAGCAGTATGTGCCCAAATGAGGTAGAGCTGTGCATGAAGTGAAGGTGAGGGCAGCCAGGCCCAAGGGGAGGGGACTGCAGAGGGCCTCTTTGCTAGGCTGTGGTGGTGGCCTGGAGCAGTGAACTCACCTAAGCCATAGCTCAGCAGGCAGTGGCAGTGGCAGTAGAGCTGGGATGAGTCATCAGTGCTGTGCTGAAAAGATGCCAGGGCTGTGAGTGGTCTGGGGGCTGTGAATGGCCTGCAATTGTGATGGTGATCCTGAGTTTGGAACCTAGGAATAAGTGGTGGAGCCACTGCTAGCTGGGCCTGTTTTCTGCCCACTCATAGAACCTTGGGGCCTGCACATTTCTCCCTGGTCTCCCCTTTGGGCAGGGGCCTCTTTCCTCCTGCTTGAGGCACAGAATGGACCCAATATCTAGTATTGCAAGATTACAGCAGCCACACCCACCACTGCCTAAGCTTCTGGCACTCCACTCCTGCATGGTAGTCCTTGTCATACCACTGCCCCTTCACAGGCACTGCAATGGAGTAAGGGCCCCTGGCTGAAGATATGGGTGTTCACCTGGAACCCATCAGGTCCATACTGATGCTCTGCAGCTCCATCCAGAGGTGCATCTGCTGCCAGATATGCTGCTCGATCCCAGGCCACCAGGAGAGCTACGGGGCTAAACCAAGTGCCATTCCAGGCCAGATCATACAATCTGTGGCCACCTTGGTTGAACTTGAAAGCTTGTTGCTCACTAGTTTCCTCTCTCTTTGGTCTGCAGGACTAAGGGACAGAGGGAGGGGCACCGAGGGCCCCATGTGTGGGAGAAGCTTTAGCTTTGCACACTTGCATGGATTTTAGTTGTTTTTTTGGCCTGTGGTTCGGCTCAGATTTCTCCCTAATAGTTGTAAACTCGCCATTGTTCCCTGGCTGCTTAGAAACTTGCATCCGGATTTTTTTTTCAACTGAGAGCCATTGGTGTTCAAGTTTTGGCAATGAACCCCGTGAATGCTACTGCTCTCTACATTTCCACCAACCGCCTAGTGCTCAACCATGACCCTGGAGACCCCAAGGCATTTCAAAAGATTATCAGGATCCTGCCTTACTTGTGACAGTCCCTCTCTTGCTGTGTTTGTGGACATTTGCTGCAAGATCCTATTGCACCACCAAATCCACCTGCCAACACTATGTCTATAAAAACTTGTAAAAGGCAAGAAAATGATGATACAGAAAACTTCATGTAGCTAGTGCATAGACTATGAGCAATTTGGGATAACAACAGTTAAGCATCCTAGTAAACTGCTATAAGAAACTATGTGAATATATAACCCAGACAAGACTGGCACAGGACATAAGAGAAGCTATGCTGAATAGTTCTTCTTTATTTTAGCTTTACTCACTGATAGATCATAGAGTTGTGAGGACACAGAGAAACCTTCAGACTCATCCTTCACTCTGTGTTTGACACATTCCACCTACACCTTCAACCCTACACCATAACCCACAGCAAATCCCCATGCTACTTTATCTCTCCAAAGCCTGAAATTGCCCTCAGCATTGCTATTGGCAGTTCTGTTGTCAAATGATTTGCCAAATTACAAGGAGTTTCGATAGATAGATTTGGTATAAATATCTTCCTCACCCAAATGATCCAAATAAGTGATTGACATGTGTAATACTGTTGATAAAAACTGAGGACCTGTTTGAGAGCCTGTCACCTGTCTGTGACATGGAAATTCCACTGACTTGTGCTCCACAGGTATTGATATCTGGAGTTTGAGTGAAGAGACGAAAACCTGGTGACTCTTTTTTTGCTGAGTGATGAGGAAGTAATCCGTGGTTTGGATGTCCTAATTTGTAGACAAATTTGGAGCCACTGTATCCAATGAAACTTTTTTGAAGCTGCCAGTAAGTTTCTCTTAACCATAATATTTTTATGTCTACCAGCCCTAACACCCCAAGATGAGCAAGTACAGCAGCAACTCCAAAGGTAGCAAAGTTGCATCTAAAAAGAACCAGATCCTGAAATTGACAGTGAAAAAGTTCAGCCACTCTCCCAATTTCTACCATTATCAGAGGGACAACACTTGGGGCTTCTGCTCTTGTGATGGCTGAAGCATGAAAGGAAAAATCATCCTTCAACTTATAGCTCAGTTTCCAATGGAGGTATTAACAAAGCAAGACCACCAAAAGTGTAATTTTTATCTACTAAAAGCATGAAAAATAGTCTACACATGGATCCTAGAAAATCCCACTCTAAACCCAAGCCAGGTATTCTTAAAAAAGACAAGGCAGCAGGAAAGGCAAAGATCTTAGTCAACATGTCATGCCGGGAAGTCCTACCATGACTGTGATACAAAAATCCTCAGGGAAAGAAAGGATGTAAATGTGGGCATGATATGCAAAATCCAAGTAATTTTACATACAAATACAGACAGTGCTGCCATTGTTACCTCTAACCAGAGAGCCTACGTACATTGCTAAAAGTTGTGTCTGTCAGAACTCCTACATGGACAATGGGGAGAAGAAGTTGGAGGCATTTGCTGTGCCAGCAAAGGGCCTTGGAGCAGGAGCAGACTCACATTAGGCGATAATGTGACCAGCAATCTCTACGCAACATAAAGTACCAAAACCAGGGTACCAATGTCACAGGGACCCCAGTAATGACATTTGATGGGAGATGCCATTATTAAATATGTTTCTCATACTGGATAATGAATAAAGCACTGTTGGCCAATAGTGGTAAGGAAGATAGGAGGGACATAGGAGACAAGGAGGAGAGAAGAAGTAGGAAGGAGGAGTCAAGATGGAGACTCTGGAGAGAACAGAACCGCAGTTCCTCTGCTCTTGGTAAGATCTACATGGAAAATACATAGGGAAATGGGTTAATACTTAAGACGGAGCTAGCTGATAAGTGACTTAGTAACTGGCCAACAACATAATATCAAATACCGAGTCTCAGTGTTTAATTGGGGCTGATGAAAAAGCGCAGGACAAGACTGGCAGCTTAGGAGAAAAAAAAAACACACTCCTTACGTAAAAGAAATGCCCATTTAAAATTAACAAAAGCTTTAAAAAGGTTTTAGAACAGAGACAAGCAATGGGTTTTTTTGGTAGCAGTGTTTTCTCGGTTGGACTCTGCTTTGTGAGAGACAATTAGATATTTGCGCGGCTCCTTTAAGGGGACGGTTCCTGACTCAGCAAAAGCTGCAAAAAACTGCATGGCTTTATAGAATCACAGCTAACAATGTATTGGTGTGTATGAGAGATGGCAATGGCAGCGACCACATCTCCAAGCCGGCAGCATGCTTGCTGAATGGCAGTGCAGACCAAGGCCGTGGGCACAACTTTCAGTGCTGGCAGTAAAAACACCTGCCGCAATCTTTGGTAAACCACAGCAAGAACAAATATCACTTTCATTTCAGCAATATTGTTGTTTACCAGATAAAAGACTCATGGCCAGAAAAATATAAACATTTACAGTAAAAGACAAAATCATATTAAGAAAAACCTCTAAAGGTTTTCATTGTGTTTTAAAATATACATAGACATAGTGAAAAAATTAAATGGTTTTAAAAAGACAAGAGGAACTGGGTGTGGTGGCACACAACTTAAATCCCAGAATTTGAGAGACAGAGGCAAGCAGATCTCTTGTGATTTCAAAGTAAACCTGGTATGCAGAGTAAATTCCAGGACAGATAAGAGTTACATAAGAAACCTTTCTCAAAAAATAAAATGTAAAACAAACAGAGTAATAATAAAGCCACGTAAAGATGAAAAGCTCGGAGAGAATCTGGTTAGTATATGGTGTTATATTGTCTTTGTATCTTTTGACTGCTTAGGAAATAACAACTGTTAAAACAAATGGTGCTGGATCAATTCAATTTATATATTTTAAAAATGCTTTGACTCAAAAATTTAAGTTCTGTACAAGTTACTGGGGAAAGGATTTCTATTTTTGTTTCCACAGAAAATGAAAAGCTTGGATTCCTTCCAGACTAATATGGTTTGAGCAAGCCAGGCCCCCCTGAAACAGCGTACCAGATGATCCTTCATTTAAAACAGCTTGAACAAGCCAGCCTTGCAGACTACAGCCAGGATTTCTGTGTCTTCTTAGGATCCCTATGACAGTGCCCCCTATCAGCAGGAAGTAGTTTGGAAAGAACAACGCCCAAATTCCAAAATATTGTTTATAAATGTTTGTTTTCATTTTAATGGGGTTGGTCATAAATGGTTAATGATCACAACCAATATGTCTTTAAAGGCAAAAAGGGGATTATGGTATAGATATGATTACTTTGCTTTGGAATGTATTTTCATTTATTGATACAAATTTAAGGTCAATTTTGTGATATGTATATTTCTCCTCTTGTTTAGGTATTGTGTTTATATAGCTCATTTATAAATGTAATGTATAATGTATGTATAATGTATTACAGATTATAAATAATTTCCTAGGATAGTCAAAGCTTAGAGTTAAGTTAGTTAGGTTTTTCAAGATACACAGAGATGTATTTGAGAGAGATAGGAATTCTTCAAACCTTTTCAAAGACCTGCAGAATATGGCATTTAAAATGGTTTAGGGTTAAAGGCAAGCACCACCACAACCTGGATCCTAAAACAGACTTTAGCATTACAAAGTTACTGCCATTTTTAAGTTCTTTCAGGGTCAGATTAAAACTGACACTTGAAGAATTTAAGTAGTAATAAGAAACAGCAAGTAAGGCCAGGAATGCCATTAAAGTTTTCAACAGAAAAATTGAGTATAATAATTATTTAATAGTACATGAGTAATAATAAACAGAGGTTCACAATTCACTGACAGTACTTGAGTATTGGTCCAGAACATGAGGAATAGAGGAAAGGCTGAAAAAGAAAAGATAAAACGACTTGGGAAGGGACATCTTGCTTATCCTTTGATATATTCTTGTAAGCTACTTGTGAGGAATAGATTCCGTTCCCTCCTTTTGGGGGTAGATGGAAGAAATGGGAGGCTTTTAGGAATTCAGTAGGGTTATCTTTCAATGTGAAAGCTCGCGGGCAGCCTACTCAAGCATTGCATCAAGAGGAAAAACAGTTCATCTTAGGGAACTTCAGTGATTAAGCCCACGGTGCCCTTGGGACCGATAACCCCAGCTCCATGTGGTGGGAGTAGTAGTGTGCACAGGACATGAAGCAACCTTGACATGACCACAAATGCCCTGGATTCAGACAATTGCATTCTCTCCAAAGCATCTTCATTATGTTAAAGGAGGGGATCTATTTCATTCTCAATACCTGAGGGTCGAAGTCTAGGTCGCCAGGCTGATAATGGCTGTACTATGTTCATTTGTGGGTTTGAGAAAGAGCTATGTTCCTTCTTTGTGAGTCAGGACCTAAACACATGTCTTGCTTGCTCAGTCAACCCCTCAACAAAACAGTGTTTACCTTTTCCAACAATTCTCCTCTGGGCTCATCTTGCCCTTCTGTCTGAACTATGATTTTCTCTAGAAGAAAACTTGACCATCTGGCAGACCACTCCAATAATTCCCCCATAAGCAGCCTGAGTGACCTCTTCTAAGATATGAGGATGGGCCTAGGGCTGTTTGTAAACTCGGAGTTTCTCCTTCGACTGATTTGCAGCCAAACTCCTACAGAGACATATAAAAGAGATAATTGTTACAGGGCTTAACATTGTGTTTAGGTCAACTGCATTTGCTTTTACCTGGTTGTCACCAGGCACTTAAAATCAGGAAAAGAGAAGCAGGATCCAGATGACAAACAAGATAGTAGCTTTTTCCCCTCCTAGAAAGCTGGATGATGGCTCTAAGAATGTAGGAGTTTTATCCCTGAAACTCAGAGCAAGTGCTTCGAAAATGCACTTAGTAATGAAAACAGTAGACTTCCTAGAAGGTTTACTATTTGGAGAAAAATGAAACTAGGAAGTTTGTATTTGTGACAATATTGTTAGTCAACACATGTTCAATAGCAGGTTAAAATCAAAAGAAAGCAAAAACTAACTGCATTATTCGAGTTCTCTGCATGAACAAGGATGGTAGGATGAATCTCTCCATGAATGTAATGCATGGATTTATTATAATGTCTCATAGGCTGTGGTTCAGGTAGTGCAAAAATGGCTGCCTGGCATGGGCATCACTGAAGACTATAGCAGTTGTTTAGTTCATCAGGGTAATGTCTCAGCTGAGTCATCATTATACTCTTAAAAGTCAAGGAGAAAGCTCTAAAGCTTGTAAAGTAATAAACTTGGTAGCGGTAGCTAAAGGCAAGCAACAACAGAGGAAGAGCCTCCTCCTTCAATACCCTTTATACATGCAGAATACCACCAGATGGTACAACTCATATTAAGGTGAATCTGATTCTTCCTTAATTTTGTTTTTATTATTGTATTTAATTTTGATTGCTGACAGCCTCCTTGGTTCTGATATTAAACATGTGCACTGCCATCAAGTAGTTAAAGATGGATCTCATCATCTAATTCCACATAAAGCTTCCCCTGAGTGGCTTTGACAGTTCTGTAACACATTCTGCCTTTCTGAAATACTATGTGGGAACCCATTCCAACTTGTCATGGATACAGAGAGCTCAAATAACAACTATTGTCCCTAAGATATTATCTTTCCTACCATAGGTTGTCTGGGCCTTCTTGGTGAATATCTCCTATCTAAAAGCAATATATCTGGGCATATACAGGCTTATAGACACCCTTCAGGCAAGAAGTATGTGAAAGTATGCCATTCTTTAAGGCAGATAATATGTGCAGTTATGGAGTGTCTTTTAGTAAGGGGAAGCAATTCCTATTTGCTCTTTATACATATTAAAAGAACACCTCTGCCATTGCCCTACCATTGGTTGACTAATGTTTGACAAATAAATTAAATGGAGCATTCAGTATTTGTAGTAGGAGATGATGCCTTGTCCCTGCCTGCAGCACAGACCACACCCATTGGGGGTGGAGACAGGGAAGAGCCGGATGTGACCCAAAGGAAATAATTTTGAGGAGCATACTGGGAGAGCTCTCTTCCTGCAGCACAGGAACAGTTGGAACAGGAACCTGCTGGAGTTCATCTGTCTATGTTGTAAGTTATTTCTCCCTGGATAAACATCTATTCAGCCTATTTTCTTCTCCTGATCCTTACCAAACGTCGATATCTGGTGTCAGAAGTGGAATTGGATTTTACCGGACCTGGTATTCACCAAGGCAGCAGATGCTGCTCACTTCCCACCAACCCCAGGCTAGACTGGTTCCCTTGCCTAACAGGTGGATATACAGCTTGTGGGACATTTGCCTCTGCCCTACAACTTTATCTCCACAGCGGCCCTGAAGCTTGCACTGCTTCTCATCTTTTACCATTTCCCCACTTTGCATTTTACAGCTGTGTGCCCTTTGTGGCACCTGCCCAGCTAGTGTGTTTCCTGCAGCCTAAGGTGCCAGTAAGAGGCAACACCTGTTAGCGCTGGGGTCCCCGAAATTTGCACAAGGCTCCTTTCACTCATTCATTTAACAAAATTTTGCTTGCTTAGTTTGTTAAGGGATATTCTACAGGGAACAAGATCAGAAGGAGTTATCTGCTGCTGGATCCTATTTGGTGGGTCTCCTCCAGCATTACCACCACAAGTTGAGATCAACAACTAAAACCATCAAAGTTCGAGGACAGCAGAATTACACCTAAGGTAAATGCAATAGTCTTCACAATTTAAGAAGATATAATATATGAGATCATTTGTTCCATACCTAGGGTGGATAATCTTATGATGCAAAGACTTTAGAAATCCTTTTTATTTTCCTATATACAAGGAATTTTTAAGAGATGAATATCATGGTTTAAAAAATATATACTTATTTTGGTAGTAGAAGAATGGGTATCAATGTTATGATAGTATAAATGGTTTGATATTAGTGCAAACAATAAGGAAATTTTACAAACCATAAGAGTCTTAGTAACAGGGGTTCCAAAATATGGAAAATGACAATAAAAACTTAAAAACAAAATTCATAATATTGAAAATAACAATGAAGAGCTCAAAATTAGAAGGAAAATACAGAATACTTAGAGAAAATTCAGAATATTAGAGAGGGCAAATAAAGAGCTTACAGGTAGAATACAAAACATGGAACAAAAATGACCAACTAGAAAGGAAACAGAATTTGTTATATGTTAAATGCTTCAATAACCAAAGCAGAAACAGTGCAATGCAATAACTTGCTGGCAGAAACAGCTCATTCCTTATTGAATGAAGCTGCTAATAAGGTTAAAAATTAGGAACACCAGATGGAAAGTATAGCAGAAGCTGTTCCATGTCTGAGGATAATCAAAACCTAGCAGAAAGAACATTGTTTCTGGAAGGCTGTTTACATGCCATTCAGATAATATATTAGAATGGGAATATGTAGAATATGGAATCATTTGTAGATGGAGCAAGCAAGAGACTTATAGATTTCATGAAGTCTCTAAGTTATGTAGCTCCAAGATCAAAGACCTCAAAAGAAACAATGCTAAATAGATTTTAGACCTTTGAAGACTGTAGAACCCTGCCAAATCAGAGTAAGACAGGCTTCTTGCAACTACCTGCTTTTGTTGTGGTCACCAGGTATTCTTAGGCCTTAGCCAAAACTGGCTGTACCAACCTTGTGAGACCTTGGGTGACTGCCTAGGTAACATGCTGTTTCAGTCCTTGCTGCACCATTTGGAAGCTGACCATCTACACTTCCTGCCTACCCTAGTATTCCATTATTTTCCTTCTCAGGTCTTTCATGAGGTTGAATATTAAATTGTCACAACTATTATTCTGTCTTCCTAGTTAGATATATTACTTACTACACTTAAGCTTTCCAGCTTTGGACAGCACTGTTGTAAACCTGTTTTGTCTTTATGCTAGTACTAGATAGTTAGGTCATAAGTTTATATTTACTCAATTTTCCTTTTCTTAGAGCACATGCTTATTCATACTGTTTTGTATATAGTTTTTGTATCATGCCTAAATCTTTTCTTAGACTTAAAGGGGAACTGTAGTGAGATATTCACTTTTTTCACACCTGCGGCATAGACCAGGGCATTGGGCTGGAGACAGAGCAGGAGTTACCTGGGGGAACTAGAGGGTCTGAAGAGGGCTCTGAGATCTATATTGCTTGCAGCATATAGAATCTCAAGGAAAGCTATCACAGTAAGATTTAAATAAATAAACAAGATGTTAACTTTAGCCACAAAACCTCTGAGTAAGAGTGATTGATAAGAGAAAAAAATAAAAATCAGAAAAGGAGGAGATTGTTTATGATAGGATGTCTGATAAAATAGAGGGAGAGAATAAAAAGGTTAATATAAAAGGATATAGAGTTCAAAGAAATTTTTGTAAAAGTTCAGTGAAAGATGTAAACTATTGGTTGTGGACTCTCATATCTATAAACATAAATTTAAGATTAGTAATATGCATCACCTCATTTTGATAGTTTCTTCATTCTAACCTCTTGCCTATGAACTTAAATATTCCATTTATTTCTCTAAG